>NW_010146099.1:0-1843 GCF_000699245.1 Pterocles gutturalis
GGGTGGGGGGGCACCCACATCCCACGGTGGTGCCGCCGTGTCCACATCGGCCAAGCAAGCTGAGCGATGGCTGGGGACCGTCCGGTGCTCATGCAGGGGGTTGATTGAGAGCGAATAGCAGCAGATGGAGAATTAAAAAGAAAAGCCACCCACTGGGTGGAAGTAGGCAGAGGCCAGCAAGACCGAGCGTTTCCTCGCCACGCAGGGTCAGGTCCCCCCGCCATCATCACCATCATCTCGGGTAGTAGTCATCCGGGACCCCCGAGAGATTGCGGAGTTTCAGAGCCGCGTCCACGGTTCTGATGTAGCCGCTGATCATCTTCCTCATCTCGGGGGTGTAGGGGTCGTACTCCAGTTTCCTCAAGCCCGAGCGTTTGAAGTTGCCGTCCTTCTGGCCCTCGACGCAGAGCAGCCGGTCCTGGCAGGCGGCGATGCCCAGCAGCCCCACCATCCGCTGCAGCTGCACAAACAGGTCCCGCTTCAGGTCCTCAAAGTGCACCACCAGCACCTTCTTCCCGTAGCGCAGCCAGTCCAGCGTGTGGGTCGCCCACCACGGCGCGTAGTTCGCCACGAACTCCGGCCACTCTGGAAGGAGCAGAGGACATGGTTAGTGGCTGTCCCCCATGTCCCCTGCATCCCTCACATCCTTGCATCCCCAGCATCCCTCATATCTCCTGCATCCCCTGCATCTCCTGCATCCTGGCATCCCTGCATCCCTCATATCTCCTGCATCCTCTACATCTCCTGCATCCTGGCATCCCCTGCATCCCTGCATCCCAGCATCCCTGCATCCCCTACATCCCCCATATCTCCTGCATCCTCTACATCTCCTGCATCCTCACATCCCTGCATCCCTCACATCCCTGCATCCCCAGCATCCCTCATATCTCCTGCATCCTCTACATCTCCTGCATCCTCACATCCCTGCATCCCTCACATCCCTGCATCCCCAGCATCCCTCATATCTCCTGCATCCTCTACATCTCCTGCATCCTGGCATCCCCTGCATCCCTGCATCCCCTACATCCTTGAATCCCTCACATCCCCTGCATCCCCCACATCCTTGCATCCCTGCATCCCCTACATCCCTCACATTCCTGCAACCCTGCATCTCTCACATCCCCTGCATCCCTCACAGCCCCCATCCCAGGGCCACCGCCTGCTCTCCCTGCTGAAATCTTTCCATCTTCCTTCTCACTAATTGATCCTCCCATAAAAATCAGGCGATAAAAGGGATAATGAAACATCAATAATAAGCCACAACTCTCCTGGCAGCGCCGTACACATCTGTCTCACTCTAAGCTCTGGGTATCTGCCTCTTCCTCTTGTCCTCCCCACGAAACCGATGCCTGATTAATAGCTTAACCGTATTTAATTCCCCGCAGAATCGTTAAACACAGTATCTGTTTCATTAAACAGACACAGGACAATTCACCTTGTGTAATCATATCACATAAAACTTTGCTTTGGAACCGCTCCAGGGATATCGTAAAATTAATGTCGAGGAACCAAACGGGGGTTTCACGGCGCTCGTGGCCGCTGCGGACCCCACACAGGGCTGGGAATGGCCCGGGGGGAGGAAAATCCCCCCCAGCACCAGCAGCCTGGGGTGAGGCTGGGGAGAGGGCACGGATACTGCCCAAAATTGCCCCAAAATTAGCTCCTGGGAGAAGGAAACTGTTTGGAGAGGGGGGCTGCAGGGAGCAAGGGGCTCTGCAGGGCTGAGGATGGAGCCCTGTCCCGTGTCCCGCCCCCCCCCCGGCTTAATTGCCCACCTTTAATATTTTTTCTTTTTTTTTTTTTTGCCTCTGGAGGATTTATTTAACTCAAATTGCAAACCTGG
>NW_010146099.1:1951-2786 GCF_000699245.1 Pterocles gutturalis
GTCAGACACGGGGGTCTCCAGCCCCTCCCCGGTGCTGAGCCAGGGCTCTCAGCAACCCCCCCAGCCCAGGTAAAGTCCTCCAACGAGGGAAAATCTCCATCTTTCTGGGCAAGTAATTCCAACGGTTAATTAACCTGACAATTAACCCATCAGCTAATTACACCGTGCATCCCCTGGAGGGAATCCGGTGATGCGATGCGTGGGCAAATCGGATGGTGCTGGGGTGGAGGGAAGGCTCCCCTCTGCCTGACCCCCCCTCAGGGGAGGCGTGGGGGGAGTTTGGAACTGGGAAAGCTCTGGAGGGGTCCTGGGGTGCGGGGGCTCTGGCGACGGGCTCAGCCTGCTTCCCCCCCTGGGTGGTACCCACGATTTGCAGTTGTGCATTGGGATGCAGCAGATGGGGATAAAATCTAGCGAGAGGCTCAGACACGACCCCCCCACCAGCCCAGGGATCGGAAAACCCACCAAGGAAGTGACGGGATGTTTTTGTTCCCCAGTTTTAAGGGATGGGGCGGTGGGGAGAGAGGGGCTGGGCTGGCTCCAGCACTGTGAGCACATGGAGATAACGGAATCCAGACACATCGCAGCGACAACAGCAAAAGCTCCCCTTAAATAAACTCTGAATTAAGGGTAGCAGATGTTCAATCAAGCTAAATATTTTAACTCTTTCCAATGAAGTCAATCCCACAACAGCAATTTGTAAATTGCTATAATTAACGAGCCTCCGCAATAAGCCTGTGCGTGGGAAAGGTGGTGTCTCTGGAGCAGCTGGGTGACAGAAATATCACCCCGCCACCGCTGATGGCCACAGGGACGGGCTGGTGGCTGCCACCGC
>NW_010146099.1:2857-3450 GCF_000699245.1 Pterocles gutturalis
GCTGGGTTTGTTCTCCTGTGCCTCTCCCATCCCATCCCATCTCAGTCTCATCTCATCTCATCCCATCCCATCTCATCTCACCTCATCCCATCCCATCTCATCCCATCCCATCTCATCCTATTCCATCCCATCCCATCCCATCCCATCCCATTCCATTCCATTCCGTCCCATTCCCTTCCATCCCGTCCCCCATCTCATTCCATCCCATCTCATTCCATCCCATCCCATCCTGTTCCATCCCATCCCATCCCGTTCCATCTCACTTCATCCTATCCCATCCCATCTCATCTCATGGCACCTCATCCCATCCCATCCAATATTACGCCACCCCATCGCATCCCACGTCACCCCATCCCATCCCATCCCACCCCATCCCGAAGCCCCTGGCCATCCCAGGTGGATGTTGCAGGTCATGCCCGTTGCAAGCCCAGGAGATGCCCCTCCAACACAGGGACCCCATAGGGGTGGCACAACCCAGGACGTTGCAGGTCATGCCCGTTGCAAGCCCGGGAGATGCCCCTCCAACACGGGGACCCCATAGGGGTGGCACAACCCAGGCTTCCCCCATGGGGACCATCCTCATGGGCAGCCGA
>NW_010146099.1:3486-4257 GCF_000699245.1 Pterocles gutturalis
GATGTGCCCCCCGTATTTGCGGTTGAACTCCGCCATCAGAGCCTTGTAGGGGTTGCGGATGAGCAGGATGGCCGAGTCGAAGGACTCGATCTCCTTCTGGCCACTTTCGTGGGTTTTGATGCAAATCGTCCTCCCGCTTCGCCAGTGGTCCCTCTCGCCCTTGAACCCTGCCGGGACAGAGCGAGCGGACACCGGTGTTCAGAAAAATAATAAAACGAGGTGGGGAATGGGAACGATGGGGGGATAGCAGGTGGCAAAATCCAGTTGGATAGAAGAACTTGAAGCAGAATTTGCATCCCTCTCCCAGATGTCGTGGTTTGCGGGCACAGGGACGGAGCGGGGCTGCCTCTCCCCGTGCTCGGCTTTTCTCAGGGAGATGGTCTGGGACAGCCTGAGATTGCACAGCCCGGCTTTCCCCCGGCACGCCAGCACCAAATAACTGCTTATGGCATTGACCTACCTTGTGCTTGTATCGGGGGCTCAAGAATATTTTTATTTATATTTCTATTTTATTTTTATATTTTTACAGCTACAATCTCCCTGACAACAGGGTTCAAACCCTCCCATTAAATTAAGGAAAAAAACCAAACCCATGCTCATGGGGTTGCGGATGAGCCCAGGGGCTGCAGTGACACCCTGGGGGGGACCAGAGAGGGGACCGCCACCCCCCAGTCTCCCCTGCACGGAGCATCAGGGCTGAGCCCAGCATCACTCCCAGCCCCTTTGCACCCCTGGAGCCCCCAAAGCACAACCCAACTACCCAGGAACGGC
>NW_010146099.1:4367-5704 GCF_000699245.1 Pterocles gutturalis
TGATCTGCCAGTTGCCTGGATACCTCCGGGCGCTGCGACGCGCTCAGCCCGGAATAAACGCAGAACCTGGAGCAAAACCCGGGCAAGGCTCTTGCCCGCTGATGCTCCGCTCCAGGGGATGCGGGATGCCAGTGGCACCGGGTGTCTGATATAGCCCTGGCTCCCTCACTCGATGCAGAGCATCTCCAGCTCCAAAAGGCTGAATTTGGCAAATCTTGAAGAAATGTGCAAAGAGTTTGGGGGGGTACCCCAGGCACAGACCCCCCCAGCTCCGGGGGGACCCCATGGGGACTCCACCACGGCCGAGGAGGGAAGAAAGGTTTCCTCTCAGGGGTGCAAAAGGGGAAAGAAAAGCCGGAGAAACCTTCAAGGTCTATGAATAAAATGATTGTAAATGGCTATAAAATGGGGGAACTGGGCTTTTCCTTCCCCCTTGCAGTGTGGTGGGTTATCGGGAGGAGCTGCCTTCTGCCTGGAAAAGCTTCACCCCTGCCTCAAGTGGTTTTTGGCTTGAAACTTGTCCTTGTGGCTTAACCAGGTGTCCCCAAAGCCCGTGTGCTGTCAGCCCTGGCACCGATACAGTAGGGAGAGCATCCCTCCTCCATTAACTATTTACTGGGCAAATATCTGTGTCACCCAGGATGGGCAGATGGATCTCCACCAAGTCCTTCGTCCCCAGAAGAGCAGGCAAACGGGACCAGCTCCTTCCTCCATTTCCCCTGTGAGCTCACGGTCACTTTTTTGCACAGCGAATATTCATTAATTTGGGTGTTGGTGTTCCCAGGTGCCCTGTCGTGTCACTATTTTTCTCTGCAGCTATTCGGGAACCACGTGGGGACATTGTCCTCCAGGACACTGGTGCCACCAGCACCACCACTCCCAAATCCTGGCGCTGGAAGGCTGCTCGAGTCCTTCTCCCCACGCAGCCACGAATTTCATTTGCATCCCGGGACAAGAGTGCCGAGCCCACGACCACCACCTCCTGGGGAAATCTGGTCACAAAACCCCATCAACATTTTATTGGGGCAAAAATTGCAGGAATTGCCTCATTTGCAAGGGTCAGAGCTGCTCCGGTTCCTCCTCTAGAAAGTTCCAACCCCCACAGCGGGTTAAAACCCACCACCATGATGGAGAAACTCCAGTTCTGCCCCAAATGGGTCCTGGCCAAGGTCAGTGGGCAGCAGGGGAGGTGGCAGAGAGGGGACACACACCATCAGGTCCCTCCAGTACCCCTTGAACCATATCCCACGGAGCCGCATCAGTGGTACCCAGCTCCATCCCCATCCTGCAGACCCCAGGGATGGCACCAGGACCCTCTCCCAGCTCTGGTGGGACCG
>NW_010146099.1:5780-6943 GCF_000699245.1 Pterocles gutturalis
GGCCAGCTCGATGAGGTGCCGTGCCCAGGTGTTTCCAGCACCGGGGAAGCTGGCCAGGGCCACCAGCTGCTTGGCGCGGGTGGGGAGGAACCTCCGGTCCATGCAGCGGTTGTCTGCGGAGAGAACCGCCCACGGCACGTCAGGGCTGCGGCACCGCGACGGACATCTCCTACAGGGACATCTACAGGGACATCCCGCTGCCACCGGGGAGGTGCTGGGGTGGGGGTGAGGAGGGGGCTGCTATCGGGAACGGCACCCTGCCTAAAGCATGTAGGGGCACCCCAAATTGTCCTGAGCATCCCAAATTGTCCAGGACACCCCAAAGAGTCCTGAGCACCCCAAAGAGTCATAATCACCCCAAAAAGTCCCAAGAAGAGGGCAGGAGGTGCTCTGCCCTCTGGGTGCTCGCTGCCTGCGTGATTTGGGGACAGTGACATGGGTGTGTTGGCCAAGTGATGCTCCGACTTCTACCAACATGTGCACGAGTGTTTCCAGCACGGCCTCGAACACTGAAGCAGGGATTGTGTTGAGGCTGAGATGCTCTGAAGCGAAACCACCTGAATCCAGGTCCTCACTTGCTCCATTCAGCCCATCCCCTCTCCCAGTAAGAGGTTTCCCCTCGCCCTGTGCTGCCCCATCCCCACCGGTCCCATGGGAGGTGGGGGACTGGAGCCCTCGCTCCACAGCCTCCTGGTGACTTTCTCCCTGGTCACAGCTTTTTTCCCCCATATTTTTCCCTGAGCCTGTCCCCTGCGGGGCTGGCAAAGCTGTAGCTCGTGGGTGACAAGGGACAAGCACCGGCAGGGAGGGATGCTGCCAGAGGTGCCAGAGGCAGCTGGCAAAGGGCTCTCCGCTGCGGCTGTGGCAGGCAGCAATTACAGCTGTTTGTTTGGGGAAGGATGGATTTCCCAGGAAATTCCAATAAATGGCAATTTTTCATGAAAGCCAAATAGATGCTGCAAGCTCACGCTCACTGTCTGCCAGCATCCCCGGGAAGGAGTTGGGAAACTGGTCCCAGTACCAGTGCTGGAGCCATCCCGGTCCCCAGCCCCGCGCCCGCTCACCTTGAACCTGGGTCTGGTAGACGAGGAGGTATTCGGGGGTGCCGCAGCTCTCAAACTCCTCGCCGGCGCATTTCTGGGCGCAGAGCTGCTCGTCCTCGC
>NW_010146100.1:0-7494 GCF_000699245.1 Pterocles gutturalis
GGGGAGGGGCGGGTCATGGAGGAGGAGGACATATGGGGGTGAGCTGGAGAGAAGAGAGGGGAAGACAGAAAGGAAAAGGTCATGGCGTGAAAGGGTGCCGTGAATTCCAAAAGTGTCTAATTAGGTTTCTGGCTGTGGAATTTGCCTTTGCCCCAAGCCAAGAAGCCCAGCTGTTTTACAACAGGGCTTTTGCCTCCTAGCAATGACTGCAGACAATGTGTGACCTAAACTGCAAGTATATTTATAAGGACAACTTCCTTCACTCTTCAGAACAGATTCCATAAAATATGCTCAAATGTTATTTAGAAGGTCACATAACTGTTTAAATTTTTATGCACTTTTCTTGCTTTTGTTGGGCGTCTAAATACAATTTTGAAAAGTCCTGAAAAGAAGGGTATGAATTTCATTAAAGACACTCCTCTGAACTTGTATTCCATTGGATTATTTTAAAAAAGTGTCAGTCTTCAAAATGAAGTGTTTGATGGAATATTAAATTTGATGAATCATTGCCAGTTTCCATGTTTGTTAGCTTTCATATACCACATTAAAGCATTCATTAATAAAGTGTCACACAACACTGCTTTGATTGAGTCCTAAAAGGTTAATGACTTGATACAGCCTGGTATTCTGAGCTTTACTGTTTGCAGGCGGTTTGCGGTGAATGCGAAGTGCTTTGAAATTGTAACAAAGAGAAATCTTTTATTTTCCTCTACTTCAAGTCCAAAAAGTGTTCTCAACCGATTTGGATGTGCAAGACGAATGAGACTATCAGCATTAAACTACAGTAATTAAACAACAGGAGGTACAGTAATGAGGACCAGGGTTTATTTGTTTGTTTGCTTTGTTTAGTTGTTTTTTGTTCCTTACAGGACTTACTCAAATTTAACAGTAAAAAGGTTCATAGGACTCCTCAGAGGAGAGTGGAGTAAGATACATACAAACTTTTTGGTTTTTTGTGTTTGCTGTCCACCTACTCCTGTTGGTATCTTTAAGCTGCCTTGCCAATCTATTTTGGGGGCTGCAGCTATGTTTCCCCCATCCTGAAAGTGATTAGCCAGTCCAGATTTACTCCCTGTTTTCAGATATGCCGAATATTTTTCATATTGCCAGAAGCTTTTAAAAAGTGCCTTTGAAGTGCAACCGCTTTGGACACGTCCATGAGGCTAGACTTTGAACGAGTCAGAATGCAGGTCAGAGACACGACCAGTATTTTGCCCAGTGCCCTCTTGGTCATGGCCGAGCTGGGCAGCCTGGTCAAGTACAGGCACTTTTACACGCTTAGGAAAGTGTTGCATTTATGTCGCCCGAAAAATCCATGAGTGAATGGGCAGTATGGGAAGCAAAAAGAAAGGAAATATAATTTCTAAAGTCTATCCTCTTAACTACACTGTGTATAGATTTTATGAAATTTGAACTCTCCTGAGATGGAAATAAGCTTCTTGACAAAGTCATGTGTGAAGTTAATTTTCTTTTAAGATAGTATTGAGGTTCTGCTCTGAGTGGAGTTGTTAGTAAAACAAATGACTCTAACTATTTTAGTATGGAAGACAAATCAAAGCATTTCCATGAAGTAACAGAGGTGACCTGCTGTAACTTAACCATTTCCTGAGCAAATACAAGCTGCTCTATTGGATGGCGGATAGTTCCCATGTTAGCCATTGTGCAGAGAAAAATAAAAGTTCATATAAAAGAGCCCACCAAGGGTTATATGACTGCAATTGTTTCCAAACTGAAACAACTTAGTATCTGTTTATGATTGTCAGTATCATGTTATATTGTTCTTGTAGAATCCATAAAACCTAAAAGTCTGCAGTATTGCCTTTAAACATCCAGCGGCTGCAGCCGGGAGATTTCAGAGCCAATGTGTTTAAACAGAGGGGAGGTAAAACCCAAAAGTTAATAAAAAGTTGACCTTGATTTTATTTACCATCTTAATCTAATTTTGATGAGGTGCTTCATTTGAACATAGAAGAACAAAAAGCCAAGCCAAAGCTGAGAAGATTAAGGTATTTAAACTCGCATCCTATAAATATTTCTTTCTTTTATTCAAGGATTGGAGATGAGAAGGAAGAAGCAGTAAATCTGAATTCCAGCTTTCTCACCATAGCTCATATTTCCACAGTTCAGAAAGGTGCCCATTAATTTTCTGAGCCATTCAGATATACAGCATGCTATCATATTAGCAGTACTTAGATGAGTATGTTCATTTGCATTTTCATAGTCACTTCCTTTGCATTGTGTGTGACAAGTGATGCAGAAAACGAGTGGGCAAAGATGTGGTTCTCCACTCAACAAAACTCTCTCTTGGAAGAAGCTGCAAAGCAATTCAGTGTCTCAGAAGACAGAGATGTTTTCACTCAATACAAATATAAACTATTCTCTTTTTCAGACAATGCCAAAGTGTTTTTGCTAATGAAATCATGTTTCAAAAGCTAATGACTGAAAAACAATGCATACTTGGACTGAAAAGCGAGCTGATGGAAAGATAAATAGAACAGCCATTTGTTGGTAAATCAGATGTGTTGTCAAGTACTCATACTGGTTAATTGCAGTGGCTTTTTGCTGTCTGATTTTAGCAGTTTCAGATTTCTCTGTGTATTTCTAGCAGTTCAAACTTTAACACATCTGGGGCTAGATACAGACAATCTGCTCACAAGGTGTACATATATCACATGGGTATCTGCAGTCCTGAAACCTTTCTGTAGGAACAGAACCGAACCCCCACCACAACAACCACAACAACAACAACAACGAGAAAAAAAGGAAAGAGGAAGAGGAAAAAAAGAGCACATCGTCTGGTTAATCCTATCTCAAAGATATTTCAAAGCAAATTATGCAGAGTAGCTCTTATCATCTGCAGCTGCTTAGTAGGATTGTCATGTGAGCAACACAGTTTGGAAGATAATGGATTTATGTCTAGCAGGAAGTCAAACGTGTGATGACTTCATGCAGATTCTGTTGGGAATCATGTTGCTAATATTTTTTCCTGTCCCAACAATGTAATATAAAAACAAAGAAAATTTTATATGTGAAGCCCATATCAGATGACACAGGGAATGCAGATGAGAGAGAGCTTTATTTCAAGGACAGATTGCATTAGGAACGATTCCTTTTAGAGTTGTCCTTGCCAGAAGCAAAGCTCTTAGCTTTGCTGATACAAAAGTAAGGGGCATATCCTTACATGGGATAAGTGTCATTATTGTCTTAAAGCCAGCAGTGAAATAGTAATTTACGATTTGTCTCATGTACTGATGAGTCTGATAGATGAGTTTATATTGCTTGCTCATAAACAAACGCAGTTTGTTCCAGTTCTCAAATTAAGACTCTATATACTCACAGGCGCTCAGAAAATGAAAGAGAAAAGTAATCATACTTGCTGAATGTGGAAAAACTCAGCACTTCCTATTTTAAACCAGTTGTTATGTCTCTCATCATAATAATTTCATATTTAATATCCTTGTCTACAGTGGTCTTTTACCATGTCTATATAAACCTCATTTCTAATGGTCTCAAAGGACATACTTGGTATTTCCAGAACAAAACAAAATTAAAACATACACCCAGAAACCACACACATGCACACACAGTCCCAAAGTACTGTAGTGCTTAGGGCTTGATTCAAAGCCAGTGGAAGTTTCAGTGTGGGATCTGGGCTGTGATGACTGACAGATTGGGCTAACAGTACTGTGACATGCCGAACAGCAGCTGAGCCTCCTGCCTTCTCCCTGGCTCCTCTAGTCAGCAGCACTTGTGGGGTAGTTCAGAGAGATGTTCGGCCTCTGTGGAGATGGCACTTTGTGTCATCCCGAAACAGCCTCATCTGGCTGCCATCACTGGTGAAACACAGGCCCCAGGGGGTACAAATGTTGCTCAGCCCAACAGCTGAGAAAAGGGAAGACTAAAAATGGCTTGTGCAGGGAGAAAAGCCCTAGAAATTTTCTTAACTAATTGTTTGTTTTCATAAACTTATGAAAAGAGGAGAAGTGATCCAACAATGTAAATCACAAAGTATGTGAAATGGCTAATGAATTTAAAGACTTGACACTAGGAACTCTACTGAACCATTGCAACTGATTCTTATCTCTACTGTAGCAGGTTTACCAGGAATAGCACAGGTGTAAAACACTCCACAGAGCTCACAGCTTTAATTAGAAATCTGTCAAATTCCAGTGGGGGGGCTGGTCTACACATGCTGCATGCACACACAGACACAGAGCGTGCACACACATGCAGCATGCACACACACACACACATGCAGCATGCACACACACACACAGCATACACACACATACACACACGCACTGTGCACACATAGGCAGCCTGCATGTGCAGCTGCGCTGCCATGTTCATTTGCATGCAGATAACAAATTAGCAGGTATGTCCCTGTGCATTTGCATTTCCTCGTACACTATCTTGAGCCATGCTAGATGTGTTACATATGCTTAGGTCACAGAAGGGTTAGGGACATAACTACTGGATCCCAAGGGACAGATGGAGCAAAGCCAGCATAATCTCTGAATCCATCTCTTTACTCTTACTCTTTGATCGTGAAAAGCTCAGTGAACTTGGAACAGACACTTTCATCCAGCAGCTGGTTGCAAATCAGAGGCTAAAACCGTACATAAAATCTGAGAGAAAGATTTTTCATGCAGGCTCAAAGCAGGTAGGGAAGCAGAGTCCTTTTTCTGACATGGCAGCAGCCCTGAAGTACCAGCTCAAGTTTTCCATGCAGGCTGCTAGAGGCTTTGGGCTACAGTGCTCTTCCAGTGCATCGATTGTGCTCTGACCCCCTTTTTTTTTTCTGTGTTTGTGCAGCTCCCAGCACAAAGGTCCTATCAGAGCAGAGCTCTTGAATTATATAAATGCTTAGTGCTATTGCTATTGCCATAAAAAGTAGCAAATATCCTCATATACTCCTCCCTCATGGGACTTCTGGCCATAAAATTAGGCAGTCTGAACTCAAAAGTATAGCCGTGGAATTGCACCCTATGCATTTGCTTTCTTTTTGACATAAGAGCTGTATTCTCTCCCACAGGCTGGTATCTTCCTTTTTTCTCTGTAGGAAACTTGAAGTACTCCTGTTTTACAGATCTCTTTCAGGCATGATTAAGTTGGCCTCAGAGGAATGGGATTAAACTGAAAGAAGACCAACTGGTATTTTTTAACCATGCCCAAGAATCCGTGCTTCATAAATAACAACTGGTGAGCCCATCACCATGCGCAGTCAGAACTCCACCAGATGAACCTCAAGCAAAAAGCATGTCTTTATCACACTGTGCTTAAAGGACAGAAGACATATATTATAGAAATAATACCTTTTTCCTTTCTCCTCTCTTCTTCTTTTCCATAAGTCTGCTCTTGTAAACAGCTGTGCGAGTTTTAGTGACAAAAGACACACACAAATCTGTTACGCTGTCCTATAACATTCCACTTATTTGTCTTTAATTTTTTCCACTGAGCTGTTTTTCTTTAATTTAATAGATTTTAAGGACTTTTACCACAATTCTTGAGCAATTCAGGGTGTAAACCCCAAACAGCATTTTCTGCGTCAGATGCAGATTTTCTGTTTGAGAGAGAGAATTTCTTTTGTAAAGATGCAGTCTTGATTTAAAGACTTCAAATGATCTACCACATCCTGCGGTAGGTTGTTCCAATGATTAATGGCCCATGCTAGAGAAAGTACTGCAGCTTCCAACCATTGGATCTTATTGTGCCTTTTTCTGTTAGACTAAATAGCTATTTGTTATCAGAAATCTCTTCCTTATGTATATACCTGCAGACTTTGATTAAGCCACTTTTTAACTCCTTCTTGGATAACCTTAACAGATTAAGGCATGCCTTCCAGACTCTTTTATTCTTTGAACTTTTTTCTTTTACAGCTTTTTCTAGTTTCACTCAAGAACTGACCCAATATTCCCACAAGCTTTTTCACTAATGCTATATGCAGGTATCATAGCACCTTCTGAAATCTAGTTAATGCTATGTATCTTCTTCTTGTCTTCACATCCTCCTCTATATATTATACTGAAAGTCCATATTCCTTTGTTTAGCTCCCATTATTCCCAAATCCATGCTGGGACCCTGAGTTGCTCCACAGGCTCTTCCCCTCAGCCCCTCCGTAGCTGTGGCTGCCTGCGCATGGGGCTGCTCTAACACGGTGCAGGTGTGAAACCCTGGAGCGAGCTCCCAGGAAAGCAGCTAAGCTGTGAGAAAGAGCTGCTTGCAAGAGAGTTGGAGGAAGTCTCGTGTGCAGCTTTTGTCCACTGGCTTGGAAGCTGCACTTAAGCTCAGGCTTTTGCCCTTGGTCCTTGCCCAAGTTACCTTCTAGGTGTGCCTGTGCCAGCCTCGTACTGCACCAGGCCCGATCTGGCCTTGCTGACCTGATGTCCCAGCTTGACCTCAGATCTGCCTTGGTCCTGTGGACTTGTCTGAGATGAGTGGACTTTTGGCTGATCGTGGTTACTATTGCTGGGCTTGCTCTGCTCTTGTCTGGGTGGTGTGTCCCTGCCCCTGCCCCACTGTCACCCTCAGTGATGGAACAGGAGTGGAACAAGGGCCAGTGCCCCTGGGGCCTCAACAGAGAATGGTAGCCTTCAGTTTCCAGTTACTCAATATCATCTGTTTGTTGGTTTAGTCCATTTAATGTGAATATGTTGCTTTGTTGGAGTTTTTAACTTTATCAATAGAACTTTCTATTTCACCAAAAAAACTAAGATCACACTTGTCTGGCAAGACTTCCCTGAAAATGTGCCAAGATGAATGTTCTGCTGCCTCACTTAATTATTTACTGATTGTCTCCAGTGTTAAGCTTCCAAGACTGTGACGAGGGCTCTTTTCAGCTTAATAGGTTGAATGTCTATTAGTCATCACGTTTACCATTTTAAACATTTGCATGACCTTAGCTTCTTTTACAGTCCTCTCAGACTTGCCTTTTAAAAAGTCAGTGCGTGTAGATCAGAGTGTTCCCTGGCAAGATGCTTTCATACCCCTGAGTAAAAGTTGGCTAGTGCCGTTTATTTGCTCCTGGGTAATATTTCCCTGCTGGCTGATGGGACAAGAAGAGGCTCCACAGCCACTTCAGGATCTATGAGCAGTCCCACACCCACAAGTGCTGGCAGGAGTATGAAGTAAATGCTATCACTAGAAGGACTTTAAAATGAGTTAAGGTATTTGCAGAAAGATTAAAAGATCGGATCTCTGCAACTGAGACAGAAGAGTACCCCTGGCTGTAAACCCTCCCTGTATTATGTATATTGAATACTGCCTGCCTTGAATTGTCTAATTTATGCCTTGCTTCACCATCCCAGCCCAAGCCTCATCTAGAATTACCATCCAGGCCTTACTCCCCAGGCTCCTTCATGGAGCAGCTGGAAGCTTCAGGCCAGCTCTGGTCCGGGCAGAAGCCTGCACACAGCAGCTCCCGGCTGCGAGGAGCTGCCTTCCCACCGCTTGGGAAGGTGCAAAGCAGCCTCAGCGCTCCTGACAGCTCCTCGC
>NW_010146100.1:7516-34036 GCF_000699245.1 Pterocles gutturalis
CACCGACTGGGCAGGAAGTGCCGCAAAGCTGCAGTGTTTGGGTCTTGCAGAAACATTTTCACTCATATTCTAGGGCAAAAGCTGGAGAACAAACCCAACCTTTTTTTTCTTTTTCTTTTTTTTTTATTTTTCTTTTTTTTTTTCTTTCTTTACAAAAGAAAGCACAGTAAAACTAGCCCCAGAGTGAGCAATTACTGGTGAAAGAGCATTTGTTTTAGGAGCTAAAAGACACAGGCAAGTAGTCAAAATAATCCAGATGACTCTAAAAAAGAATAAGTGTGAGAAATAACTGAAGTCACCAATAATCATGCATGGGCAAAATATTTGAAGTTTTTTCCTTTTACTTTCTTTTACTTGGGAAGACTTTCTGAGTGGAGGAATATAGTGAGAATTTTCATAACATCTTAGATAAAAGTGTATCGATGACCCCCCTGCCATTATTAAAGTACACTATTGCAAGCGAAAGTTATCCTTTCTGATCTATAACCAAAATTTCACACGTCTGTAATCCTTCTTGAAGATTACATCATTTTCCCTGAGTGGAATTTACCATTTGAATTAGTTTATTGGACTGTGCCAGTGAGAAAAGCAAAGGCAAGGGGAAACAAAATAATGTTCCTAATAACTCATTTCTTAGAACAAGATTCCCCCAGCCTGCTGTAGTGGAGAGGCTCATATGGTAGGGGTTTGTGCTTCTTCTAGGATACAGCACTTGCTGTGTCTGGGTTCGATCAGGGCCCCATTGAAGTCAATGGGAGTTTTGTGCTAAAGTGTATCTCATATGCTGTCACTTGGGCAAATGTCCACCTCAGGCTACAGCAGAAGCAAAATCACCACATTTGTTTTCACTTCTGACCTGCTGAAAGTAGGATTATATTACTTGTATATTTCATTTGGATTTTTTTTTTTCTGATTTAAACAAAGATACCACTGTGGTAGAATCTGATCCCAAGTACTGTGTGAGAGGCTGGAGAAGTCAATTACAACTGAAATTGCAGACTTTGTTTACTGCTTTGTGACTTGCTTTTAACTCAATGTTTTTCTTCATAGGCAATCAACATGTAATTTCCTTTCTTCAGCCCATTCTTTCGCGTCTCACAACATGAGCAGTGCTGCTGCTCACTCTGAATTCCCAGATTCTTCTCATGTTGTGCCACTTCCTTCATATTATTTAACTCCATCTTTCTCCTGCATAGATATATTACATGGGAAAAATGAACTTAACCTCCAACAAGCTGTCAAATGAGTGTAGCAAAATTGAGCCATGCTGAGGCAGTAAACGCTGACTGAGTCAATTTTTCACTATGCAAAATGTATTTATTAGTCTTTTGCTCAGATAATCCAAGGACCCAGAAACACTCTTCCAGTGACTGGCTAAATCTGATTTTTGTTTGTGACCAGCATGAATGCTGACCTTTGCCTTCTTGACTGATCTTTGCATCTCCTAGAAAGTTCATGGAAAGGTCACAGAGCGGCACTGACTTCCTCCGCGTGTGTGTATGCCTCTGTGCTGCGTGTGCGTGCACGTGTGTGTGCACGGGGACACCTTCCTGCCACTGAGCCCATGGAAGAGCTGGCCTTGCCCATGGACAGCTTTAGTTTCATTGGTGTGGAAGTCTGGACCCACTTACACCAACAGCAACAAAGTCAAACCAGGAAAAAGTGTACATCATTTTTTATTTACCAAGCACCTTTGTTCACCTTACTTTTCACTGGCAATTGCTCCCTATTTAGCTTTAAAGTTTTATCTCAGTTCAGACACATCCTTAGCTTAAGGAAATGGTGCTACACATCATACCTGTCGTTGTGAAATGAAAGGGCTAAAATGTGCCTAGAAATGACTACAGAAGAAACCACTAACATGGCTTTTTCTTAAATACACACGTATGAAAGAGAATGAGTTCTTCCCTTAGATTGCTTTGGCATAGGTGCATAAGAGAAATAAAAATGATTTCTTGTATATTCTTTAGCTGATTCCTTTCACAGATACGTTCAGTGCTGCTTGTCACTGCAAAAGAGGGCTATGAATCTCACAAAAGCTGCTCTGCTGACACCATCAGCTGTACAGCACCCGCTTCCAAACCAGACCTCAGAAAGCAGCGCCGTTAGAGGGTTTTAAATCTCTGCTCAGAAACTGTATCTATTTACAAAGAGCAAGAACAGCTCTGAAATTGTGAAAAATGCACTTGAGTTATATTTAGAATGATTGTATGTAGGGGATATAACAATACTTTTCAAGACTGTAAGCACTGCGTATATTCATATCTCACGCTATTTATCTTGCAGATATACAGCGCTGGAAGTTGCTGGCTGCAAGCTGGTAAGCTTGTAGCAGTGAGAAGGAAAGATCTCTCCGTTTGTCACTGGCTGTATATCACCGCAGCTGTGCCCTTTGATTACACAGAGGGCTCCTACAGCCATTAATAATAGGAAACACTTTTTGTCTGGTGAATGCATCTCAACGCTGTCCTCTAACACCTAGGCTTTGCAGTGAGGTAGAGGAGGTAAATTAAGGATGGAGCTTGTTCATTTTACATTTACACTAGATGTGTAAACAAGGATAACCTTTGTTTTCCTCAGAAAAGAAAATATGCCATTCTTTTTCCTACCACCACAGTGACTGTTTTTTACAGAAACAATATAGCACTGCCAATTACAACTTGCGAGGAAGTGACACTAATGAATCACAATAATGCTGCCACAGCATCATGGAAAGTCCTGTGACGCCAGCCTTCCAGATTAATGGCATCACATATAATAGCCGAGCCACATCTGCTGGCCAGGTGTATCAGTGTAAAAGATTTTCCCAGAAACGCAGAGCTTAGAGGAAATCAATATATAGGCTGAATGAAGCCCTAGGTATGAATACTGCATTGCCAAAATTAGATAGCTATCTGAAATTGTCACAAATAATTGATGCTAAGATTGGAAAATTCTAAACTGGTGTAAATCGTTTAGCACCAGAGAGCACTACAAAAGGCATTTCATGCTTGATCTGCAAAATGAATCAAAATTAATGCTAGGCTCATGTGGCATGCTGTTGCTCTTACCTCTTGCAGCACAGTGTATCTGAGCTGCTCCAGAGAGGTGTTTGCAGTCAGTGGTGCGCGGAATCTCTCTGGGTCTGGCCTACATTGATCATCTCTCATAGCATCTTTGACACAATATGGAAAAGCTAAAGACCATTTATCTTAACACTGCTTTTAGTCATGTGTCAAAATCTTGCTTTAGCCCATCCCAATTTTTATTTAAAATTAGGACTTTTGATTAGCAAAAAGAACCAAGAAAAACTCATTAACCCCTTTGAAACAAAGCCTACTCTTGATAGCCATTATTTCACATCCTCTGCTCTTTGATAGCTAGAGAGAGCATCCCATCAGTCAGGCCACAGCTAGATTTGTACTGGAGGAAAGGATTCTGCAAAATTCAGTTGTTTTGGAGGTATTCCAAATATCACACAGAAAGGTATAATTCCTGTCTCTGCATTTATCCCACAACGGTGCCCTCTATTTACATTTTGGTAGAACCCACAGTTACTTCATTGATGGTCCTGTGACTACGATATGTTCCTCTTAAATCTCTGCTGACAACTTATTTAGGTCATGGAGTCAGAGTTTAATTTCCTCAAGTTAGATTTATTCCCTCAAGCTGTAAAGAAATAAGAAAACGCGTGCTTGTTGCTGAGTCAAACATGGAGCTGAAAATCTCCAAGGTGGAGGCCTCAGCCAGCATGCCGTGCCTCTTTTTTCAGCCTCAGTTACTCGCTTCATGATTTGAGAATTTGGAAGCTGAAGCAATTGCAGGATGCTCCCTGGCCTCAGCAGTGGGCACGCACAAGCAGCCCACCTCCCCCATGGATGTCTTGCTTTATTCAGTCCTGTCTGCAGGCAGTGAGGTAGTACATCATTCTAGAAACTGCAGTAAATCCTTGGCAAGAAAACCCATCCTGAGTTATGTGAAAAATATAACATATATGAAATAGTAAAGTATTTTATTTTTATACAGTGCTGTTCTTCCACAGACACATAACTTTGCTGAAAAATACCGTCTATCTATATGAATACCCGAATAAGAATTAATTAGATGTGATTGGCCAAATTTTACCAAGAGAACATATCGGGTAGTTTAACACGTTTTTCTAGCAATCCAGAAAACTATACAAATCTTACTTTCTGCTATTTTTATAATTTACATGCCCCAAATACTGTTATTATATTGGTCACTGAATTTAAAGGATTAATTTCCCTGCTTTTAAAGCTAAGAGGAAAAGATCACTGAAGTTCTTATCAGGAGATAGTGATAGGCTTTTCAAAAATGCACAGCATCTTGAAAGTTTGGTTTCATATCACCATTTATATTCCTGAGAAATAGACATGTCTCACATTCTGTAGCAGTGTTTTGTGACATTTGGATTTACAATGCTCAAGTTTAAGTCTCTAGCCCTTTGCAGTCTGTCAAAAACAGCTTCCATGTCCATTTATTTTTGTCTTCTGTGCTCAGTCTGAATATCTTTTGTAAATTTATACTTGACAACCCTCGTATTTCAGCAGCTGGCTTTGTTTCACAATGTACCTTGCTTGCTCTGTTGCATTAGCTGAAACAACAAATTTAATCCATGATGTCAATAGTAAATTATAGTGGAGATGTAATATATGCCTCACATCACTAAGGTCAAGGCCATGGTGAAAATATTGCAAATAATAGATCCAAAGGGTCTGCTCATAGTGGTATTTGCTTGCTGCACATTTGATGTTACGAGAAACAGATTAGTGCCGCACACTGCAGTATGTTAGCCTTTTAGTTACAGCCAGCATAAAACTCTGGCTAATGTAAGAGTGCTCCCTCAACATGGAAAGAGGTTCCAGAGAAGTTTGCTATGTCATTATATTTCATATTTTCTAACTGATAAATAATTAAAACAAGAATTACTTTACTGAAAAGATTCATTTAGAGCACACATGTTCCATTACTCTAACTGTTTGGAGGGGTTGGGGGGAAACATTTATTGCATACCTTACCTAAACTACCTTGCCATTAAAGTGTCTAAATTACCTCAGTGAATTCTGAGCACAGAAGTGGTTGATGAATTGCTTTTTGCATAAATGCACCTTCCCTTTGCTACAGCCTAATTTTGTGTATAAAAACACACACACCACACATGGAGAATAAAGCAACTACTGAACTCTCTCAAGAAGAAAAATTGAAGCCTGGAATTTGCTCTTTGTAATGAAATTTTTCTAAACGTTGCTTGTGTTATAAGCATCCTTGGACTCTCTGAGGACAAGCCAAAAATGGGCTCTTCTACAATGGTGAAAGAGCAGTTAATGAATCATTTTCTCCTGTGTGAAAGTGCTCATTCCTGTTAATTTGTCCATTTTTATGGACAGAACTTTCTTAATACCAAAATTCACTTTCAGTTTAAAATTCCATCTAGTGTCAGAGGGGAAAAAAAACTTGTGCCAAGTGAACCATAAACAAATTCAATATATGGCAGAATATGAAGATTTCCATTCCATCAAGCTCTAGTATTTGTTTTATCTGGCATAAAGAGCACCAACAACCCAACGCCTTTCAATGTGCAATTCATCCCTTTAACTTGGCTCTAAAGTATTTTCATTCCCTAATGAGAAAGGATGGGCCAAATTTACAAAGCTGCAGAATGCACCAGAGTACAGCTATGGTGCTTGACGTTCCACGTGCCCTATCTGGATATATAATTTAACAGGCTTGCTTCTCAGAAAACTGGGTTACCTTTTGTTCCTGGTGGTCCTACCACTGAATGGAGGAAGGCTTCTGCAGGTGGTACCTTTTGGCCTTCATTTCAACTTCGTTTTAAGAATGTAACTCCACAGGGTGCAGGAACATGCAGGGGAAGATGCTTGAATCAAGGTCTCTACTTACAAATTGACATTTTGGGAAATATGGGCATTAACGACCTCTGCAGAAGCTTTGATTATCACGTGCCTCAGCCTGTTGTTTACTCCTTCATTCAAATCCATGACAGACTAGAGTGATCAAAAGTAATTGTCATTTACCTTGTCCCTGTATTCAGTGCTCTACATGCAATGAGTTGATGGGTTTGGTTCAGTTCCTGTGGGCTGTGAGTCGACACCACTTTTTGCCCATTTTGATACATTTTATTGGTGCCTCTGTTGGTCAAAGCAGCAAAGAAACAGAGTGACAGACCACATGATAATTCTTTCTTGAGGTTGACTGGGAAGCTTGTGTGAGTCAGGATGACAGAAGGGAATTACTGAATCTTGTGCTTTTGACCTCTGGGCTGGTCCTTTTGGAAGGGCAGTTTTCATTATTGATAATCTGGTGGTCAACTGCCATGAAGGTATTGCTTTACAGATGTAAATATTAATGAGAACCTCAAACACTGAAGTTCCCGTGATAGTCTCTTATATGCAAACAAAAAGTAGAAAAGGGAATCAGTGGCTTTTGGAACCAATCAGCAGTCTCAGTATGGGCTGCTTTGATGACTATTTAATCTCACCCATAAAAGAAGTTTAAATAATGTTGTTACATGCTGATGCTCTTAGAGCTTGCTTTGGTGCATGATGTATGGCCAGTGTCTGCTCCAAGAATCAACAAATGTGCATTATTCCATTAGCAGTTTTCTGTTTTCTACAAAGCTTTACAATTTATTGGAGTTATTTATGTTAATGTACTAGTGCCTTATTTTACATATTTATAATATCTTCTTTCCTCTGCCATGAAAAGCAATGAAAAGTTTAGGTACTGCAGATCAGTTCAGCTTACGTAACATTTACAAACGTTCTTTATAAAAACAGTGTCATAGAGAGTCCTTTCTATGCTTGGAACTGCTGTTTTAACTTATGTGAAAATCTTACTGACATCAAAACAAGACTGAGGCTTCTCTAATCCTCTGCTCCTTCTTTCCTGCTCTTTTTCAGAAAGGGGGAGAAACGCCAGCAGTAGGTGACACTTTTTTTTCCAGTAAAACTGGAAGAGGTGTAGGAAGAACATCAACAAAAGGTTGAAGATGTGGATAAGAAGCTTCAGTAGGAGGAAGAACTCATATGGAGCAGTGTGGTGGAGTCCCAAAGGGTTTCTAAATGTGTATTTATTCAACAAAATTGTAGCTGATATCACTGGCTACCCAGCAACTTATTTCTGTGCCTGCATTATGTAGCAGGGGATATGACAACTTAGACACCTCTCAGTTACTTCTGACTGACTGTCTTTCCTTGATTTCTGTGGCACATGGTCCTCGTGGCACTGATCGATTCCGAACATTGTCAGCATCATGGCTGCATAGCAGACTTCCTAAATATATCCTTTTAAGCTGTCTCCGTTACACCCAGCACCTTAGCTCTGCTCATACAAGTAATTTGCCACAATTATGTCACTCTGGGCTAAACGCAAGCAAAGGCACTGTGTTAGCGTGATGCTTTTAATTTTGGGTGCTAACTATATTGGGTCAATACTGGAGCATGGCTAGTTCCATCTCTGTCCAGCACTGCAATTAAAGCATGTGCGTGGGGTGATAAAAGAGTTTCATATTTCAGGATGCAAATTATTTGTTGATTCCCCACGTGTAGCTTCAATTTATATTTTTAGCAATGCTCATGCTCTCTAACCACATGTCATCACTGTTTTTGGGTAGATTCTACTCATTCAACTCAATGACCTACTCTGTTACATCGCCTCAGCAAGGGTTGAAGTTCATTACCATCTGATGTCTCCTAGGTGGCCTGTGTGAAGTGAGTTGTCAGTGTTGATGCAATTTCTAGATATTTTATTGCTGAATTGTCAGATATTTTTAGTTGCATGCCTACTCTTGCAAGTGGACATGTCCCTGAACACAATGACAGTGAAAGAATATTTTAATAAAACTGTTAATACACTGTTTCAGACACAAATCTGCTTTATTGATAGAAAAGTTTCAAAAGCCTTTTGATTAGCCACAGACCACATCTGACTTCCCTTTTTCTGCCCACACAATGTGACTCAGCTTACGCCACATCAGTTCCTAAATTCTTGTGTAAAACAATGAAGGATGCTGTGCATATGACAACCCCTTATTAACTAAAAACTGCATCAACACTGACAACTCACTTCCCACAGGCCACCTGACAGACATGAGATGCTGATGCCTCTGCTGAGGTGACATCAATTCACCTCAGTGATGGAGAGCTGTGCTCCGTTTCCAATACCCCAAACACTCCCAGTCCCAGAAAGCACCTGTGGACCGACATTCGATGGCTTCCAACAAATTTTCATTTATTTGTCCTTTCCACAGATTTCATTATTACTCTTGACATTTCTGAAAGCATTTCTCAGATGTAGAGAAATCCTTCTCTTTCCAAGGACTTTTCCAAGACTCTGGATTACCTAAGCTCAATTGACCATAAGTATTATTTATTTAAAGGTAAATTTCTCTAAATGAAAAAAATTGAAGAAGGCTTGTAAATGACCTCTAAGCTTCAGTTAACATCAGCTTGTCAGTTTGCCTTTTACTTTTTCTGAATGGTCAGAAATTTCACCCCCAAACCAACAGTTTACAATGACCCATCTTATACTACCTAACAATGAAAAAACTATCATTATCTACAACACCCATAATGTTCATGATTCTCCTTTGAATATCAGAAGCTTCTTAAGAGTCCTGATGGGATATCATGCCTGGTCAGGATCTGTGGATGGGGTGACAGGGTTTCATTGGTCAGATCAAATCTGATCTACAAGGGTAAAGTAATAGTGCAGAGAAAAAAGTTTACCTTTACAGAAAGCAAATAATGCCTACATTGCCATAATAATGCTGCTTCTACCATTTTAACTGAATAGGAACATCTGTACTGATTTCAGATCCCACCTAGAATGTCATAGTCATCATGGTGCCCTTCCCACCTCTGTCCCTCCTGCAGCAGTGCCTCGCTCCTTACTCAGCGGCACTGGCACCAGTGAGAGCTTCCCCTGCCTAACATGGGGTCTCTCTCGCTACCCCTTGTCCATCTCCCAGGTAACAAGGGCCACAGAGCTGAATTCCTCCTTCATGCCACTGCACTGGCCAGTGGATTCACTCCAAAAGTACGTTGCAGTGAGAGCAGGCGTAGGAGCAGAGGGTGGATTTTTGACTGGGAAAGCAGTGTGCACAAGAATAATTCTTTTCATAAGAGCTTGTATCAGGACCCAGAATGTCAACGGCTCTGCTATTCAGAAGCAAGCCAATGCCCATACTTCTGGTTCCTGTTCCAGTGCTAGAATATGTAGAACTGCCCCAATTGCAATCTTGCTCCAGAACTTCCCCTCTTTCCAAACAGCAACCTTCCTGAACTGAAGTATAAATATGTCCTTCTTGAGAAGGGAAAGAAAAGGAGAGTTCTGTTTTCTGCAGAAAACCCAACTGATTTGAAAATAAATATAGGGGAAATACATAGCAACTGAGAGTAAAAGTTGTTTCTCTTCAAACCTGTGCAACTCCAAAAACCAAATAGTCTCAAAATGTGCTCTCTGTCTTCGATCTTCCAGCAGCAAGCTCACTCAGAGTTCAGAACACTGTCAGAAATAAATTACAAGTCAGATGATAAGAAAAAAAAATTCTGGAGCAATTTTTGTCTTGTTTGCAGAACTGTGTATCTTGCTAAGGCTCGAAAAATACTGCTTTAGATTTCTCATATAGCAGGTATGAGAAATTAAGAAACAAATTAAAGTGCTGTTTATGCCCACTGAAACACTCTGAAAGCATATATTAATTATTACAAACATGTTATTCTTATAGATGTAATCATGTGCTGCTGTCATAAATTATTATTTACACTGAAGCAGCCCCTTAGGCCATATCTGAAAGAGGAGAGTACCCAGGAGTACGTCTGGAATGTGCACCCAGCGGTGGAAGTGCCTGCTCTCGTGGTCTCTGAGCCTCCTGCAGGTAAGACCCAGATGTGCTCAGGTTTTCTTCCCCCAGCTTCTCCTTCACCCTCATCTTCCCATGGAAGGGAAACTGAAGGGCACAGCTCTGTTGGGAGCCCTGCGTACTCCAAAGCTGCCCTTCGGGGTTCCCACCTGCTAGCTCCCGACACATACCATCAGCTGCCCCAGCCCTGAAAGAGACAGTCGTGACATGGACCCCCCTGTGCTGGGAACCACACAAACCCAGAGCAGTTTTCATAGTTCCTGCATCAATGCTTTACAGTCTTATGTACTAGATGCTCCACAGATGAAGACTAGAGATCTGCCCTCAAGAGAGTACAAGAGTCTAACAGAAAGGATAAATACAATGAACTTGAGAAAAATCCTGTTCTTTCTGTGAGTTCAATGTATTTTTTAAATTAGCTTAATACTTGGGAAGGTAGAAAAGCCAGGTGAGGAAGATCAGACACTTTCATCTGGCAATCTTGTTTAAGTAAGAGATAGATAACATGCCTAATTATGACAGAAATATTCAAAATACTATTTTGCACTATTATTTGTTTAGGCAAAGTGAAGTTTAAATTGTAAAATGCATAACCAAACGCTGAAAGGTTTGATCTTGTTCAGGCATAAATGGATAGTTTGTTTCCGATGGCTGGGAACTTTCTGATTAGATAATTTGTTCATGCTTATTTGTCAAAATGAGACATTTTGAAAGGGAAAGTGTCAATGACTCCTTTGTCAGGAAAGGTTTCTTAGCTTCGTTTTGTGCTTAAAAACAGGGATAGAAGAGAACAGGCAGACTTGTCGCAGCCTAGCAGAAGGGTCACAGACTTAAAAGAGGCGAGACCTGCCTGGAAGTCTCTGCTGTCCCCAATCCACTCAAATTGTTCACAGCATGACCTGAAGAACCTTCGATCACATCTGTGATCTAGTTATCCAGTTATTTGTTCCCAAAGTTTCTTTTTTTATTAATGCGGCTTGACCTTATCCCAACATAGAGCAGTTAACGGTTCCAAGTTCTGAAAAGTCTTCTGGGTCTTCTTGCCTGGTTCCAGGTCATTCCCCTCACCCCCAAAAGTGTGGAACTTCCTGTACGCTTAGCGCTGGGGCCTCTGGTCGGCTCCCTTATATTCAAACCCATACTTTGTGAGTTCTCTCTAGCACAGCTCCAAAGGCATTTCTATTTAAAGTTGCAACATATTTCTGTGGTGGCTAGAAACAGGTCTTTGCCCTCCCGTCCCTGCCCTGGACATAGGTATTTAGAGCTGCTTAAGATTCACTTGCAGAATGCTACAAAAATTCAAGACCTGACTTACAGCATGTACAAGATTTTCTGAAGGAAAAAAAAAAAAAAACCTCAAACCAAACCCTGTAAAGAGATCTTACATTCTGTTCATCTTGGCATTTGCGTCTGCTCTACTGGCAGAGAGCTCTAATTGTCAGGGACACAATAGGCTGCGCTCTTATCTGTGATTAATAGACATGATCTTTCCAGAATGATAAATGCAGGTAGGTAAAGTCTCTGTGACTGTATCTATGCTACATCATAGTTTATCAAAAACCCTACAATGTGGACATAATAATAAGCACCTATGGTGTCTAAAAGTGCTGGCTAAGAGTTCCTAATGCCTAGAAATCAATTTTTATTATTTTAATGAGGCTTTGTGTGGGAACATCCTTCACAGCACTGAAAATCAGTATTCAGTTTCTTAGCTGTTGCTCAACTCTCTGTTCTGGGGATTTCCCACACATTCCTCTTTGAGATTCCCTTTAAGCAGAAGGAGGGATCAGTGCTCCAAGCAGCAGGACACCCTGGAGCTGCAGGAGAAGTGTGCACCATCCCCAGTGTGGGTCTTCATCCCCAGTGTGGGTCTCCTCAGGAGAGAAGAGGGATGAACTGACATTCCTCACTGCAGCTAGCAACTGTCTCTTTCTCCTCCCTTGCCATGGTGGCACCAAAACCCTCATGTACACTTTCAGCACAACACCCCCTACAATTGTCACTGCAAGGGCCGTGGCAGGGCCCTGCCCATTCCTTGGTCCAGCTTGGGGTGAGAGGAAAGCTCCTTCCTATAGCACCCTCTTCTCTTCCCTAAGCATCCTGGGACAACATCCCTCAGACAGCCTCCTCCAGGCTATGTCGTGGCTGAAACAGGGGAGGTCCCCCCACAGGGTTGTCCAAAAGTTTTTCAAACTGTGGGCTTACCTCTGCAGGGAGACAGGGTGCCATGCAAGACCTCCCTCCTGACTTGGTCTCTGCCTCAGGACAGAGTTTAATATTTATCATCAAAACGATAAAATACAGTAAGTAGGAAAACTACATGCTAGATTTCATTCATTCATTACAAAAAGAAGCCAACATTTAAATACGAAGTAAGAGTTTTGTTGTTCTAGACCTGTTCTAGACCTGCCTGGCCTGTGCCACAGTACAAAGTTTGTATCTGAGTGCCAAAAAGCCTGAAGGTGCTCATCCTGATGATTTTATTTAAATCATGTTGCATCATTGTATTAATATTGCCTTTATTCACAGCCTATTTTGGAAATCTTGTCTCTTGTTAAAAGCAAGAAGCCTCAGATAAGCCCAGGAGTGACGGAGTGAGGACAAGGGGGCTTAATTTCATGGGTGATCACATGGACCCCCGCCAGACAATCAACAGGAAGGTCAGTAAAACTCCAAAATGTTTTATCTTTCTCATCCATCTTTACTTCCTTCTGTGCTTTTTAGTGACTTCAAAGGAAAACATTCACTGGTTTGTAGGCAATGGTAGGATTTTTAAAGGTGATGTGGTGACTGCCAAGGGCTAAAGTATCTATTGCATTATGTGGATCAACAAAAGGAAATCAGATTGGTGAAAATGTCTTAAGGCAAGGAGAGATTTCACTGAGAGCCCTTGGTCCTCTTCAAAGCCACAGCCAGCAGAGTGTTTGCATCTGAAAGGCTCTTCAACTAGATACAGGCGTCAGAAACTGCGTCTTTTTGGAAACTCGCACTGTTACAGCCCTCAAGGGAAACATTTGGAACAATCTTTCCTTTTTTTCTGATAGCAATATTTCAGAAGGCTGAGGTCCTCTGAAAGTTGCTGCAGTGATGAACTACTGGCATTAACACATCTCATGCCATCCAGTCATGAGGGGAAGAATGGTGGTTGCAAATGACAACCAGCATGATCAAAATCACCCACTAGAGAGATAAAGAATCTGCAAATGCTGCAGTACATAAGATGCAGAGCACCACACTACTATGCAGATGGAAACATCTGTAGTAGAGATGTGACATTCAGAAATGTGGAACAAGTTTTTCAGACACTCCTGCAGCCTGAGACGCAGGCGACACACTGTGAGCAGATGGCTCCACTATGATTCATCATACACAGAAACATTGATTTGTTGTCATGCCATGGTGTAGATTTTTGTTGATAGCAGGTTAATGGCATTTGGGAGTAGCCATTGTGGAGCCTTTTTTTCCATTTTTGGTGCCATGGGTCAGTTTTCCACAGAGGCACACAGTGGCGCTGAGATGTTCCCTCCAGTATTTCCTCAGACCGCTGTGATACGTTTGGGGAGTCTGTGAGGCAGGGAAAGGAGCAGCTCAGCTCTTCTCTATCTGCATGGGAGCCAACGACCAAGCAGGAGGTTTTGGCTCACAAACAGCTGTCTGAGGCTAGTTTTGTGATGAGGAAGGTCTTGGTACTTGGATCTTGAGATGCATTATTTTCAGAGTATATATTCTGTACCAGGCAGCGTAAAAATTAAACATGGTGGAGAAACTTGTATAAAACTGACATGAGGGTTCTATCTGCTTTTTTATCTGAATTTTGCGATAAACTTCCAGCTGGAGCAGTAATGGCCAGAAAAGCTTTGCAGTAAAGACTAGTCAGACTCTTACACCTCTTCCTCTTAGAAAATTCCACCTCTAAAACTACTGATGTTTTCCTTTGCCTCTGCATTAGACAAAAGCAAACTACCCAGAGCTCAGGGTTGTGCTACCTGAAAGGTCCAGCAAAGAGCGTAAGCCTGCCCATGTTGCAGCAGGCCAGATTTGCCCAGGTACATCAAATCTCTGCTCTGGTGTCCCTGACAAGGGACATCCTTCTGGGGACAGCTGACAGAGCTGACCCACCAAAGCCTCTCTCTTCCACAGCAGCAACTCTGTTTTACCGAAGTACTTCACCTGGTAGACCCAAACTGGGAATTTGTAAGAAAGAGGAGCAAAAAAGGTCTCTCAAGGGTTCTCCCCCAGGTTTGAGTCCATGACTGGCTATATGTCTGCTTTATAACTCATGTCTCTTAAGACCTTTTATTACATCAGGATTTATAATCTGTCTACTCACTAGGTTTCCTCCAAGAATAATTACTTGCTACAAATATCCACTCCCATTTCTGTATATCAACAACTCTTGATCTTGTAATGCATACCAAGAAAATATGGGGAAGCCCATCTCCTACATACTGATGATAATGACCAATATTATAAAAATAAAATACATTTATTAAGCACATTTATTCCCACAAAGCCCACAAGCCCTAGAATCTTTGGGTACAAAGATCTATAAACAGTTTTATTAACATGAATGAAGAGTATTCTATTTTAAAATAACAAAATATATAAAGAATTATTATGAACAAATTGAGAATTCGGCAGGCAGAAGAAGTACTGTCAAAGAATCAATAGGAGAGAGGAATCAAAAATATAAAAGAAATTCTGGGACAGCTGCAGGAAAATTCCGACTCTGAAGCCATGTGGACATTACTGGATGGCATACGCATGGAAGACCAAAATAATTACTTTTTTATCAGCTTGGCGAGACTTTAATAGGTTGGACAACTGTAGAAGACATTTCAGGAGAAGCTTTAGACAAGTCACCTGATTAAACAAAGTTAAGCACGTGTTTAAGGGACTTGCTGCCTTGGGATCTTAGTTATTACGGACAATTTCCATGTGTGTGTTTGCTTTAACATTGTCTCCTGCTGGAGAACAGCTGGCTGCAAATGGGCTGGCAAGCTAAACAGAAACAGGCCTGCAATGCTCAGCAACTCAGACAAGTCTCATCACCAGCACAAATCTGTTGCCAGCCTGACAAGCATAAAATATCTTGGAAGGATCCACATTTCATAGCAGTTGTGCCTTGTGGACTATATCATAGCCCAGCAACAAGATATTCAGGGCATGTTGATACAGTCATTGTTGCAAGTCAAATGGTGAGGAAAGAACACAGATCCTTACCAAGTAATTTTTCTTCTGAAATATGTAGGTTAATCTGGTGTTTGTGAATAAACCAATGCTCTGTTCATGTACAGCATAATGCTAGCAAAATTGGCTGGTGCTGTGTTAGTAAACCTTGACGGCTTATTATTTTTGAATTAATTGCTATTTGTTCAACTCCAAGAGTGATCCAGGTGATTCGCAGGCTGATACAGAAAGGAAAAACTTGCCCTGAATAACCTAAATAAAACATTTGGAAAGAAAGAAAGGGAAGGTAGCAGTGGATATAAGAGTGGAGCTGAGTTATGAACTAAGGGCTCAGTGTGTTGGGCTTTCACTATAGTCAGTCAAACAGCCAGGGATGTTGGTCATTCTGTTGCCTGAAGATGATGTTCTTATGCCAGGAAAACATCAGAACTTAAATAGAAATGGTGATTATGTTTCTGTACTTTCCTCCCAGATGCTTTGTTTTTGTTCTTTTTTGGTCCAGGATTCCCCTGCATTGCTAACCGTGCTCGTGTAAGGACCTAGCTGCAGTGTGTACCTCACTCTGAACAGCTCTAAACAGGAACCATTTTGCCTACTAAACCAGGGTGCAGGTCAAAACCACAGCTGGAATACTGCCCCAGATTTTGCACACAATTTCATTGCCTCTCACAACGCATAAGTGTGTGCAGCTACCACTGTCCAAAATAAGGCCATATTCTTCTGCTGTGGTCTCCTGCTTTGGCAGCACAGGTTGATCTGTTAGCCTGACCTACTGGTCTATCTGTCTACATGCTTAACTTTTAAATTACTATTTGAGGTGAACCTCATTCAAACAAATATAAACAGAGCCATGTGAAGAAAAGGCTGCCTGCACAGAGTTGAGTCAATCCATAGTTTGGACAGAGAGAATAAGATGTATAGAAAGAGATGAAAACAGATGTACTAGGGAAAGGTTATCTATAGTATTGAGTACTGGAATAGATACTGGCAAAAGAAAGCAAATACCTAATGATGGTGCCAAGGTTTTGATCCTGACAAGGTAAAAGAGTTGAGATGACTGAGGAGACAGATGGGATGTGATGGAGAAAATTAAGAGAAAAAAATAAAATGCTTTTGTTTTGGAGAATGTCATCTAGAGCAGACAGCAGAGAAAGCAGCAGGGGAAAAGGTGCTGGACAAGACACAGAGGCAAAAAGCAGGCTTTGAGGGGCAGTTGCAGAAGATGAAGTTGAAAAATCAGAGAAGAGTGGAAATAGAAGAAAACAAACAAACTGAAAACCAAGAACCACAATGGGGTAAAAGGGATTAGGACACTGAAAGTAACTCACATTTCCCTTATCTGCCTACTCATGAACTGATTGAAGTGTGTATTAAAGTAACAAATAAGGAGCTTCTCCTCTCGTCCTCACTGATAATGAGTTAAGTATAAGCAATGGAAGCCTGTTATAAATGGCCTAGGACAGGTACTTAGCAGACAAAAATGCAATAAAAATAAAAGTTAAAATATCAGTCTTTGAGGAGTGGCCCAACTTAACGGCATGGGCTGCCTGACGTGGTCCCTCCATGGAGGCTGTACCTGGGAGTCACTGGCCTTGTAGGCTCCCTTTTCACAGGCAGCAGGACACCTCCTTCTGCATGATTCTGGTCTCAATAGTCATAAACTTGCAATTGTTGCAAACTGCCTACTTCACCAGCAGGGCTGAAGTATGAAGTGGAAAAATCTGAAACCATGTTCAAAGAACGGAAACAGTGGTTTGAACCACCAGGGTTCATAGCAACTATACAGCAGCAATGAGACAAGTATAATTATGTTTTTTTTACTCTCATATTCCTCAGAGACTTAATACTTCCCAGTATGCTGCCCTATCAATCAATAAATAACCAACATTTTCCTTCTTTCATTAGTTTTCAGATTCGTTCATTTGTTCATTCCAGGTTCCCTATATTTTTTACTAACATACACCAAATTAAAAGTTTAATATTTAATCACCAGGATGGGGAGATCAGCACTTTTGGAAGTTATCAGGCTCGAGTGCAATGGATTAACATGATGGACCTTTGAGTTTCACTGTTGATTGCCATGTAAAGACAAGGCCAGACACTGCCTCTGTTTGTCGTTCTCTGGACTGCCTTCACCTAGCATGTACGTGGAGAGAATGAATACGTACAAAGCATTCTTGAAATCACAGGGACAAAAAGCATAATGAAAATACTATTTTACTTTTTTTTTTTTTTTTTTTTTTTTTAGGCAGTGCCTGACACTGCAGCAATTCTAGTGTGATTGTGCACTTGCAGACCTCAGTGACTGGAGGAGTGTGCTGTGTAGCTACCGATGACGTTGCTACAGCTCCTGAATGGCACCATTTTGTTGTTAGAATGAACAAAGGATGCCTACGAGGGAGTGAAATGTAAGGTGCTGAGAGAGGAAAGTTTTCTGTGGTGTGCTGGGGGAATGTGGGCAGCATGGCTAACACGACAGGTTGTGATGAATGATGATACATAAAGAGAGGCTGGGCCAGATGTGTGCATGCAGTGAACATCTGCCCTCGATGAGCTGGGCAACTGAATGGGAGTGAGCAAAGAAAAGCTCCTTTCGCTGATAGGAGTTCACCCCCCTCTCTTTGTCAGAACCTTTCATTTAAAAATGTTACTCATGTAGCAAGGATGCCATGGTCTACACTGCATTAACCCATTTTGACACCAGGGTAACCCAGTGGAACAGCTTCACCATCAGGTGGGAGTGGCACAGGCTCCCTCCAAATCAAACACTCAGAAACTGAGTTTTCTGTTGATTAAATAATCACCACCTCAATTCTCAGCAATTATCACAGGCTAATGTGATTCTCGGTATATACTGTAAACTCACTGAAATCAGTATCAGGTATCCAGAAACATTGCACCATTACCAGTGTCTTGATTGATCTTTTATGACTGAATCAAAAGACAAAAAAGAAAAGAAGTTTAATCTAAAGACAAAAAACTTTAATTTCATTTGGAGAATTATAAAAATATTTTTGTTAACGCAAAATTCTAATAAAATACTTGACTGAAGTATTTTGCCCACCTCTGGTTAGCAATGCCATACCACACTGAAATCTTTTATACGCAGATAATATTTAGCTCCAGAACACAAATAAAATCCTACTCTGATGACTATTTGGATATATTATTGACAGCAATATGTGGAGAGGAGTAAGGTTAAGGCGGTAATCAGGTAGAATTCAGCCCAGTAATCACACCACTTCTAACACCAGTCACCCAGAAAAGAAGTGAAGGAAACTGCCAAAGGCTCCTCTCAGTGGAGATTTCCTTTCCATTGCAGTTTCCCCGCTTTGTTAATGAAACGTACATAAACCCGTGCCAATAGTAAGGACTTTTTTGTGTAGTTTTGCACTGAAATCTCCCGTGTCGGCACCTTCCCATACTGAGAAAACTTTTTTATGTTACAGGCCATCTCCAGCACTGCTGGGAGAACATGCATCATGAAGGGAGGTGTTAGCGGTGGGTGGGCTCAGCACCAGCGAAATGTGACATTGCCACCCATAGTGGTGAAATTCAAATGTTAGAGGTAGCAGTGTAAAATATGGATAGTCTGTGGGGCTCTAGGTGAAAGTAAAGCGTGTGTAAAACTTATAAAAGCATTCTGCAGCTTGCTGGTGAAGAGATTGCTGGAAGAACAGCATTTTTGTACAGCTAAGGACTATATAAAGTGGGTGACTGTGTGTCTTTCATTTTATTTTTTTTCCTTTTGGCTGACCAAATTTCAAGCCGATTAACAATAAAATCAATTAATGAAACTTTATGTGACTTTTCATTGGCTGTCAAGGACAAGTAGGCCCCACCAGACAAAGAAACATGTTCCCCTCCTGAACCCATTTTTCATCTCAGTGTATTACAGACAGTTGTCCTTTCAGTGGTTGTTTGATGAGGAACCATGTTTTTCTGAGCCCTTTTTAAGACAGACAAAAATTACTTGGTCCCACTTTACTGACCTGTATCAGGCAATTTATCTAAACATTGCAATGTACTCATATAAAATTACAGCAATTCCTTCACTGCTCAAACCATGTAGCGATTAACTTTGTGTATTTATTTCAACAGGCTAGAGATGTCAGTCACGGGGCTATGCTTAAAAGTGTATCAACAGCCCCCTTTTTCAGACAATTATAATTTAGAAAGCTTTAGTTTTATTGTACCTAGATGTAATAATAGGAGGAAATATGTCTTTAACAATGAATGAAAATGGTTTGGATACATTAAAGTCACATACAAGCACAAAATTAAAATAAAAACTATTATTAGGACAGGATTTTATTACAAAAGCTCGTAAGCAGCTTTGTATTTTAGCATTTTTATGTGGGCATACAAATGTCAGCAGTTTTCTTTCTATTTTCTTTCTCTTCTCTGGGTCACTGGGCAGAGTAACAGGTGAGATTTGCAGTTCTTTTCCATCTACTACACTGTTAAATGTTCTTACAGATATGCCCTTGATTTCCAATTTATTAGCTGATACAGAGTGTTATAAACTAGCACTTGTATATACAAGAAACGGGAAATGTGGGACAGTACCAGAAAAAATTGTCAAAGTATTTTCAGTGCTTTGAAATAGTGTATAGTAAAAATAGTATGTAAATCTTACTATTTCAGCTACAACACACACCAAGGCATGTACTGATATCTATCCCAGTCCTTTGATGGGGACCAGTGGCCATGCACAGCCTCACTGTGTTCACTGGAGCTTGCAGAACTAAGTGCAGGACCAGGGTCTCACACTCTCCTGACTCTGCTCATGGTGAGGAGTACCCTTCCTACTGCAGTAAACTGAAGAACTTATTTAAGTCAAGAAAGCAGAATCTGGCCTTTGGCAGATAGTCCTACCATTTCCCGTGGAGTAAGTAATCATCTAAAATGCAGAATAAACACACATTAAATGATAGTCATGGAATGGATGTCATGACTGTTATAAAGTCCAGTCGCAGTATCTCAGAGAGTGAAAACAGCATTATGTCCACACCAATTATACCAGTACCTTGTGTCAGCATTTGTTGGTGTTACTTCAGGAGGAGCTTATGTGCAATGGTCAGAGCAGTCAGCACAGAAGGGGTCTTGCCAGCCCCGGGGTTTGATCCTGCTCCCAGTTCGTACATCACACCTCAGAGCTGAGAAAGCTAAAACTCATCCAAACTGGCTGGCAAAACTGGTCATGTAGATCACCAAGGACTGTAGTGGCCTTCCTAAAAGGGGCATGGCAACTTGCAGTCCCCTGTTTACTACCGAGGTCTGAGGAGTGAGTTCATTAAGGCTGAGTCCATAGTCTTTCTGGCCCTGGCTTGTATGGGGATAACAGTGATCTGATCGGAATGGGAATAAATTAAAATCAGCAAACTTTTGTTAGATTTCAAAGTGACAGTGTCACTCATGGATGAGTGATGATGAAAAATGGTGGTGGCACTTTAGAGGCCCCCTGTGATCCACATCACAGTCAGACTCACCATCAGGAGTCATCCATAACTAGGTAAAAATGCACTTTTTGAAATACCTAATATGTTGGCCTTTGGTAAAAACTATGTAGGCGGGTTTTTTTGGTCTCAGAAGTAAATAATGCAAGTTTTATAACATTCAAGAAAATTCTCTGCTTTCCCCTCATCATAAGAAGAAATGACACAGACAACAATTGTCCAATTAAATAGACTGACTGATGCTTTTAACATTGACATATTTCTTTTTTCTTCTGCATTTGGAAATCATAGAAAAGAAATATCAGCTACAGAACTTCAAAGCACTTTCTAGCACTGGATGTCATTAGAGATATTTCAGCTGTTCTTCCTACTCCCATGGCTCTGGCTTTCACATGTGGCATGCTCTATACAATATTAAGCAGAGAATGGATGACAGTTTACTCACACAAAGTTTTGGTATAAGTATATACCAGAAGGGATGTGCCTTCCAATTTGATTTCAAAATTCTGCTGGCTTTGCCCACACTGCAATCATGAGCTTTGAGGCGACCAAGATGCTTCGCCGGTTAACGGACTGAACGTGTTAAGCATGAAGCAGGGGTGGGTGTGTGCTCTGGCGGGTGCTGCTGAAGAGCCCTGAGTGAGGCAGAACCACAGGGTGGCAGAGGGGATCCAGCCCATGTGGCCGGATCCATCCTGAGCCCTTGCTCCCAGGGTCCAAATGCTACAGCACTTCAGGAGGAGCTCTTTAGCTCATCTGCTACAGGAACTGTGACACAAGAAGAGGAGACTTTACTGTCCTGAATGACCAGGATGTCATACATTCAGCTTCATTTCTGTCTTAGATTGCCTGATATCCTGTTGCAACTGGCTGTATGGTTTGTGTAAGGAAATTCCCTTCCCAGACAAATCTCTCCACTTGCAAAATATTACAGTTGCTGTTAGAAAAAAAATGGGACTAATGGTCTTGCCATTACCCGTACTAGGATAAAGCCAAAGCAGGTATCTGTCACTCAGTGTCTTATCTTGTATCTCTCTTGCTAATCATCAAGATTTTATCACTCCTAAATGTATCAGTCTTTTTCTTCCCATAGCACTCCACATCATCTTGTATTGCTTTATTCTGGTGTGGGCATAAGCCAGATTCTTCAGTGAGAGACAGAAGTACTAGATCCACCTGTATTCCTTCTGCTTAGTCCCCATCTCACCTCCCTCACAGGGCACACAAATATGTGCTAATTCAGCAAAGTCCACAATGGGACACAAGGGAGCAGAGCGACAGGAATGAGATGTCCTGGTACCAAATTGTGATATTCCCTTTCCCTGGGAATGCACAAGGCCTGATAACACTGCAGGATAAGCAGTTCAGCCAGTTATTTGTGTTGACAGGGCTTACCATTTAATAGTTAATGTTGTCTTGCACTGAGAGCATTGTTATCAGGCCTCTAAGGTATCACACACTTGATGGGCACAATTCACACTTGTCAGAACCATTATTCCAAGCTTCCTGCCAGCTCCTTAGTTTACTCCCCCTCGGCTTCGTATTTGCAAGGTTATTTTTGCAGTGACAAAGGCCCGACTCTCTGCCAGGAACAACTGTAGCAGTCCTGCTGCCTGTGCCCTGGCTGCCTGCCTGCGCTGGGGCACTGCTGGGCTGCGGATAGGCTCCGGGAAAACCAGGGCTGCCCCAGGGGGGGTTCTCTCCAGCTCTGGTTACAAGCCAGGAACACTTCTACTGGCTTTTGAAAGCCATTAATTTTCTTACCCAGCTTTTCATTATGAAAAACTCCAATTTCTTTTTTTCTTTATCGTTGTAGCCAGGTGGGTGTTGGACTCCCTCTTCACTTAGGCTCCACATTACTGGATTACCAGACCTGCAAATTCGATATCCGCAGGCACTGACCTGCAAATGAGTATCATGCAGCAGCTGATAACGTTTTATTGAAGGTGGGTAAATATAGGACCCAAGACAAAAAGTATCACGAGCCACAAACTGAAGAGAAGGTGAGGAAGCTAAACAGGAGACAAAAACACTGCCCTGTAGTTCAAAGTCAGGAAATAGGGACATTCTTTCAAAACAGCAGATTATGAGTATGGAAAATTACCTACAACCAGGAAAATGTGAAGCTAGTATTTTCAGGATTATATTCTTTCCAGTTCAATGGACTGTATCTGGTATATATTTAAACAGTCTTAAGCAATGCTGCTGTAGTTAAAGATAGGTCAGCTTTTTTCATTGTAAACACAAATTTCAGAGCATGTGGTTCAGCCATGTAAATCCACACCAGCCTAAGCTTGTGATGTAACTGCCATGCCTGGGTGCAGTTCCTCCTCCTCTGCACAGGACTATACATACCAGCTATGTTGTTTTTATTTAAAGAACAGCGAGTAAAGAGAAATTTATTTGGGTTTAGTTCAAATATTGCCTATTCCCCCCTTGACAAGGAAAAGAAGGATTTGAAATAGAGATGGGAATTTCAGAACAAGTTCTTCCTCTAAGAATATCCACTACTTGCTATGGCTGTGGATCAACTCATTTTCATAATTATTTCTAATGCAGGGTTCTGTCAGCATCTGACTCTGTCAGTGGAATATTACTGGAATATACACAGTGAAGCGTTTAGTCCAGTGAGGATAGTAGGTCCCAAAGATGCTAGTGTGGCTTTCCACTTTAAAATATGCACAGTGCAGATTATGCTGCTAAACAGTAGCAACAGACCTTGTCTACACATGGAGTTATTCCTCCAAAATAATGTCTGGATCCTCCCTATTCCAGAAAAAAATTGTGTTTGATGCCGTGCTTAAGTAATTTTCACAGTAAATTAAAGTAACTGAAAGGAAGAAGTTTTATTCTACAATAAGTGAGTCCATACGCAGAGTTCTTTAAATATCTTCTGCATTATAAAGTCACATCCTACCATAATCTAGCTCTGAGTTGCAGATAATATTGTATTTCTAAAGTATACATTCTCAGGGGATAAGAAATATTGCTCAAAATGCCATCCAAATGTTGAAAATGTAATATTTACTCTGGATAGGTGCCATCCTTGTCTGGCAGGCTAATGGATCAGAAAAATCTGTGAAAAGATGACTGTGGGAGTGGCTGGGAGTCCAGCAGTTTCTTTTTTCCTTCCTCCATTTTTAACAAAATTGTACTTCCTGGTGTTATGGTTTAAATCAAATTTTAAGAAGTGCATCATGATGCAAAAACACAATTGCACAATTCAATAACACCAAATGTGCAAAAGTGAGGGCTGTGAATTAATACTGTCTCTCCTGCTTAACTAACTGCCTCTTGTATTAAAGCCTCATTGACAGACAATTTCACATCTCCCTGGTCCTAAAAAGCACCATGAACTGTAAACAGCCAGTTGTGCCTTTGAATGTCTTCCCATGCCCTTGCATCGTCCAGATAAGACCTGGTGGTCTTACACACAATCAACCTTGTTGATTTTAAGTTAATATTTTAGTTGAGTTATGCCGTACTTACAGGAAATCAAAATGTTATACAGCTATTTGTCTTTTTGGCAGTTTACACGTAGTGTTGCCACTTATATTACCTGGAGAAAAAAACAGATAATAATCCATGCAAATAATTTGTAGAGGAGCTAATTTCTATTTCTTCTAAAGCCAATTTTAAATCTCTTCCATATGGCTGATACAAAATATGATGATGCAGTTGATGAAAATGTGGCTCCAATGAAGTCAATGAGTTTTGAGACTGACTTCAGGAAAGCCAAGATTTCATCCCTTATCTATTTCTGTAGCATAAGGCTCAGCTCTATTACAGTAAAAATAAAAAATCCAACAACAAAAGCCCAAAGCCATTAATCAGCTCAGAAAGATCTGGTTAATGTACTGCAAGATAGGCCTCCGTTGGACGGTGTGTGCCTTTAAATTCTGCAAGCACTTAAAGAAACCCTGCGAAAGAAGTGACACATGTGCAGCCCCAGTCCCTGAGCCCAGACAATATCCATCCTGCCTGCTGCAAGCATCATGGTCTGCTCTAACTCTGCTTTTCTTCCTCACCCTTTGAGGCCCTTCTGACAGGCAGACTGCAAACTTCCCTAGGCAGGACTCCTGTGTTTGCTTGTCACAGCTGGAGGTGCAAGGCACAATGTCGGATACTGAAAGGAGCGAGGCTGAAGCTGCCTGTAAACAACGTGAGTTCCAGCCTTGCCCAGTGCAGGGTCAGACATTTGCCTATTGGGCCGTTATTGTGTCCATTTAAACATAACCTAGAGTCGCCTATCATAACTTCTTTTTGGAATTTTACATCGCTTTAGGCAGATATAAAAATTCCATTGTCAAAGTAATGCTGCACACTCAAAACCACCCACCATAAATCGGAACACTAAATTGAGGAAAAAAAGTTTCTCCCCCCACTGAAACCCAGATCCTGCACACATAAGCACACACTCTGATTCATGTCTGTAAACCCCATGGAACAAATGGGATTGTTCACACAGGGATGTTGTACACGCACTTGCTCAGGCAGAGTGCAGCACAAAATAGCAAACAGCTGATCAACCAGATGACAGAGCTTGGTTTTTAAAGAATGTATTTAAAAATAAAGGTGGTATGGCTCTGCACACCATAGCATAAAGAGGGATTTCCTAGGAGTGTTCCCAAAATCCAGTGAAGATTAGAATTGATCCTGAAGAGTCTTTCAGTAATGCAAACTAAATCTCAAACTCTTCCATTTAATTTAAAAACAATTCAAAGTTATGTAGCACGCACACACCTTAGCCACATGTACATGGAATTCTGTAATGCTTTGCTGACTTTTTAATTCATCTAAGTTCAAAGCTTTGATCACACTGCTGCTACACTTTCTGTTTGCATTTTTGCAGTCTTTACATTATATCTGGTGACAGAAGACTGAAAATTTCATTAGAGGGCAAAGAAAATCATTATTTACCATTCCTTGAAAATGTGTGTATTTCCATAGATGGTTTAGAGCTCAGGTTTTTAAAAAATGCCATAGACAATGCGATGTGGTCATTTTCTTTGGCTTAATAAGTACATCTTATTTCTGTGAGCATTACTAATTGCAGTCATTACCGTAAAATTATTAAAGATTTATATAAAAATTTGAGATGGAAGAAAAGCAAAGTTTTTTGCTATTTATTCAAATGTATTTTATTTCTGTAATCTTCAGTAACTGTATATATAAATTACACAGTAATATCCTCATTCTTTCAATTAGAGGTGATGAACATAAGGGCATATAAAACATTACAAGTTTTGAATCAGTGAGATAAATATACATTTTAAGGCTGTATGGTCTGCATATGCACACAGGTCTAGCCAACTTTATGTACAAACAGAAATACCTATTTTTAGAAACCAGTCCTAATTTAAGACAGCTGAGCAAAAGCAAGCTCTACTTTACAATATACCTACAACTTTCCCATTCATTCAGATGACTCAAAATAAAACACAATATTGTTTTTCTTTGTAACCCTACCTTAATACACAGTGTATAGATCCAAAATTACTAATGTGCGGGTTACTTACATGGTTGTTAGAATTTCTACTAAATGTAACTTCATGGTTATTTTTTTCCCCTTAGTAAGAACAAAGCTCTTTGTTCCTGCTCATATACTGTACATCTTCAAGCCAGTTTTTGTGTAAAGATCTCTTACAGCCTGCTCCCCATGAGGGCTGGTCCGGCTGCACTCCTGGTCCACTTTTACAGCGCGCACCAGGCCAGGCTCAAAGAGGAGCCAGGCTCAAAGAGGAGCCAGGCTTAGGCAGCAAGTCACTATTTTTCGTACAGTAGTTGGCCTTGAACATCAGCCTTGCCACATGAGAATGAGTTATCCTCTTCACCTGAATAAAATGAAACTTAAAATATTTTCTACCCCCAAATCCGAAGTCAATTTCCTTGTTTTATTGCGATTTTTTCCTCCGCGCTCCCCCCCCGCGGCGTTAAGTTTCGTGCGGCTTTGCCAAGCGGCTCCATGTGACGGGACGACGGCCGCTT
>NW_010146101.1:0-595 GCF_000699245.1 Pterocles gutturalis
GGGCTCCCCCCAGCCCGGTGTGTTGTCCGAGCAGGGAGAGGGAAGGCTTGAGTCCTCAGGGTTCTGGGTCCCATCTTTTGGAGACGGTGCGGGAGCAGCTCCTGATGGCCGGTGTCCTCCGGCGGTAGCTCGGTCCCGTGGCAGCGGAGGGGCCCATGACACATGGTCCCTGCCTGCACGCTGCCGGCCCCTCTGCGTGGGCAGGAGCCCTGGATGCGGCTGCAGGGACCTCAGGTCACCCTTGGGCTCCCCAGCCGCTTTTGTGGGGAGCCCGGGTCACCCTTGGTTTCCTCGAAGCCCGTTGCAAAGAGCGTGGGTCACCTTTGGGCATCACAAGCCAATGAACGGCCACGTTTTCAGAACAGCTCAGCATGGTTCAAAGCCCGGGGTGTACAGGGCAGGCTGGGGTAAGCACTGTGAGAACCCAGCCAGGCCATAACTGATGCAGTGTCTCTGATGAGAATTTGTTTGGTACTCAAGGCATTAATGTTGATGATAACCTGCATAGAGAGCTGCTTGCAATGGTGCAGGAATTCCTGTAAGCAAGCAAGTTGCACCAGGGGAGGTTTAGGCTGGATATTAGAAAAAAAAAATT
>NW_010146101.1:612-5928 GCF_000699245.1 Pterocles gutturalis
TGGAACAGGCTGCCCAGGGCAGTGGTGGAGTCACCATCCCTGGAGGGGGTCAAGAACCGTGTAGATGTGGTGCTTGGGGACATGGGTTAGTGGGTTGGGTGGGGTTGGGTTGACAGTTGGACTTGATGATCCTTGAGGTCTTTTCCAACCTGAATGATTCTGTGAAAGCCTGGACCTGCTTTCTCCAGGCAAAGGGAACTGGAGCAGACTGGGCTGGTAGCCATCTCCCTGCCCCCAGCCTGTGCACTGCCTCGCTGCACTTGCCGGGCGTTGGTGCTTCACGGGAGGCGGTAGGCAGAGCTGCCGAGGGCAGGGTTCCTCTGGTGTCTGTTTAAATAGCACTGTGCAGTGTGTGCTTAGGGCCATTTGAAGATAACCTGCTGCTCTGGGAGAAGGGTGGGCAGTGAAATACTCCCAGGGAAGAGCAACTTTCTGAGCAGAGGCCTCACTTTTGCCTTCTAGTCTCCCATGCCACCCCAAAACCTAGCTCAGCAGAGACTTTTGATCAAGGGGGGAAAAGTTGTGAACGATGACCACTCAGTGGCGGCTGATGTGTACGTGGAAGATGGAGTCGTGCAGCAGGTGGGACCGAACCTAAACCCGGAGCCAGCCACTGGACTTGTCGTGCTGGATGCGACCAACAAGCTGGTGATCCCTGGGGGCATTGATACTCATACACACATGCAGTTCCCTTTCATGGGCAGCCGGTCAAAAGATGACTTCTATACAGGAACGAAGGTGGGTGCACATCTGAACTTTCTTAGAAAGGGATGTCTGCTGGTTATTCCATATTACTTCTAAAAGAGAGAACAGAGTGTGAATCAAGTGCAGGCAATTGCTACTGTCCCTTGACTGGGACAATAAGCGGTTGGAGGTCCACCTTCAACCAGGAAGTTATTTGGGTTCCTTCAGAGACTGTTCTGTCTGTGAGTGGCAAGTGTTAAGCACAGTCACCAAAAAAAGTTAAATATTGTCAAAAAGTTAGTTATTGTGGACCTTCTTAAGCCAGGTCAAAGAGTGGAAAGTGTTCAGAGCTATTTACGGAAGGTCATGATCTGCCAAATATTTTGGGAAGAGAAACAGGGAGACAGAGTTGTGTTTCAACTATTGCAAAATACGCTACAATGATTAGCTAAGATTTACCCATTCGGTTGAATCAATAAAGGCACAGAATACCTCTCTATGAAAAGAGGGGAAAAAAGATATTAGGTGAAAAAGGAGATTTTGAGTGGAGTTGTGGAACCCATGACTTTTTGTTTCTTGAAGTCTATAAATATTCTTTAAATCCTGTTTAACAAATAAGAAGTCAGTCTGTCTTGTTGAAAAAAAAATTGACAGTTTGAACAACTTCTTTTGGAGCAAATGTTTTGCTGAATTCATCACAGATTCACAAATATTTATGTCACTCTCCAAACTTGTTTTTTTGCAAAATATACTGACATAATTACAGTTTTGCTGCTGATTACTAGGTGAAGAGAAGGAAGGGACTGATTGATCTAAAATAGGAAGAGTAATGTAGCATGAATTTGAACTGTGTGTGTTTTGATCTGAATTGTTTGTGTCTGTTGTGCAAAGGGATGTTGTTCAGAGCAACAGAGAGGATTTCTCTGTCTGATTTGGAAGATTGCAACAATTACAGCAAAGGAATTTCTATAGTGGATCAATTGCTATTGGTCGAGGATCTGGTTTCTGGGAATGATTAACAAAGATCCTTCAAAGGAAAAAAAAAAAGTTTAATTGACCTTAAAGGAGAGTGGAAATTATTGGTTAAAAAGCAACTTTTGATCTTACATACATAAAGTAAGATTTTTGTTTATTTATTTATTTTTATTTACATCCTCCATATAAACATTTACCTCATTCCATCTGAAAACCTGCTGTGCAGTTTTATTAAATTATATCCTGTCAGTAATAAAAATATTTTTAAAACACTTTAAAAATCCTTTTGGTGTTAGACAAGAGTTTGGGGATTTTCACACTAGATTTTCAAACGGAATCTATTTTTTTTCCATTGTGTGTCTGCCCCTTAATACTTTCCTGTCACGTAGGCTTATTTTTGAACCACGTAGACTCTGAGGAGGCATTTCTCAAGTTGACTATGGTCTTCTGATGCACTTCTTTCTTGGTGATCCCAGCTGCTTAAGGAAACTCACCGATGCAGGAATAAAATTCAGGTCTTTGATAAGATCTCATACATGTATGTGCAAAAACTTCTCCTTCAGCCTCCAAATTTCCCCATGATTCTTCTGAATACCTCGTTGAGAACATCCTTCTCAAAGGAGGTGGAATTACCCTCCACAATCATTTTGCAAGTTCAGACTTCACTTGGAAACTCTTCAGTGGCTTTTGGCTTTTCAGTGTATCAAGGCTAGGTGTTGCCCAGGAAACTGGAGAGGGTGGGAGAAATATGCGTTCTCTCTGATTGCTAAATATGAACTTTCTTCCTTTCAGGCTGCTCTAGCAGGAGGAACCACTATGATCATCGACTTTGCCATCCCCCAGAAAGGCTGTTCTCTTATTGAAGCCTTTGATACGTGGAAAAGCTGGGCAGACCCTAAAGTCTGCTGTGATTATGCACTGCACGTGGCAGTTACGTGGTGGGACAACAAGGTAGACACAAAAGCTGATTTTCAGTTCCATGGATTGATACTACATCTGCTTTGAATTAGTCCTCATGTGCTAAACAGAGCTTCCTGGCAGTGTCATAGTATGTTTGTGTGCAAAAACCACACCTGAAAGAGTCCACACCCTTCTAAAAGTACATGCATTTCAAAAAATAAGGAAGGTCTGCAGATAGCGAATATCTTTGGACAATAACTGCACCGAGTTAAAGGAAAAGGAAGCAGTTGTGCAAGACCAAGACCAGGCACACCAGAGACGGCAAGAGGTGTTTGCGTGAATTTTCCCTTTTGTTACTTGAACACTTGACAATCTGTGCTCCTTTATCTCTGTTGAGTCTTGGTGGTGTTTTGTTTTTTTTTAATAAGGTTATACATGAAAAATATAGTACTTTATTTGTAAAGGAACAATTGTATTACTGGGTGACTGCAGTAACATCTTGTTGAAGTAAAGAAAGACTGGAGACAATAATTTGGATTTAAACTGTTGGTTAAAAACATACATTCTTTACGGTGTCTTCCCTTAGTCACAGGAATCAGTGAAGAAGGAAATACATGACATGCCTCTGTTTTTGTGCCAGAGCAGGGCCTTATGTCAGGTATTAATCTGATAATTCCCAAGATATGTTCCCATCCCTCCTCTGGATAAGTCCAGAAAATTTCCTTGAATTTTATATCAATTGTAGACCTTTCTTGGGCAGATCCAACCAGATTATTAGAGAGAATATGAAAAATAATGTTTTACTTTATCTCATGGAAGTTGTCATAGCATCACAGATGTCAATTACTGTCACCATGATTTTACGGGGAAGGGAAAGCCAAAGTTAGGTAGCGGGTAGTTCTAGCTGCCCAGCTGTACAAGCAACCTTTGGGCTAATATATATGTCTGATGGGTAAGTAAAGGCTTACCCTTCATACTTAAAATTTCTTTATAGAAAATTCTTAACAGGTAAAATATAATATTTCTGTTTTTGAAAAATTGCTGACTGTCTTTCAGGTGAAGGAAGAAATGGAAAGTCTTGTTCAAAACAAAGGGGTCAACTCCTTTAAGATGTTTATGGCCTACAAAGATCTATACATGATCAATGATGAGGAGTTATATGCAGCCTTTTCCTGCTGTAAGGAACTTGGAGCAGTTGCTCAAGTCCATGCGGAGAATGGGGAGCTAGTTGCACAGGTAGGCATTTGACATTTTGTCCATGCCAGGAATGTAAATTCTCCTGTTACCTAAGCACTTCAACAGACGTATTAGTACCATCATTGTATCCTAGGGAGACGCCAGGAATATAAATGCTCCTGTTACCTAAGCACTTCAACAGACATATTAGTACCATCATTGTATCCTAGGGAGAGGCTTTTCTACCCTATTTTACTTTCAGGGAGCTGAAGACAAACATCTTGTCCAAGATCCACAAAATTGGGGGCCATAAAAATGATCAGAGGGCTGGAGCACCTCCCCTGTGAGGACAGGCTGAGAGAGTTGGGGGTGTTCAGCCTGGAGAAGAGAAGGCTCCAGGGAGACCTTAGAGCAGCTCCCAGTGCTGAAAGGGGGCTACAGGAGAGATGGGGAGGGACTCTGCATCAGGGAGTGGAGTGACAGGACAAGGGGTAATGGGTATAAGCTGAAAGAGGGGAGATTTAGACCAGACAGTAGGAAGAAATTTTTCCCTGTGAGGGTGGTGAGGCAGTGGCCCAGGGTGCCCAGAGAAGCTGTGGATGCCCCATCCCTGGAGGGGTTCAAGGCCAGGCTGGATGAGGCTTTGGGCAACCTGGGCTGGTGGGAGGTGTCCCTGCCCATGGAAGGGGGGTTGGAACTTGAGGATGTAACAATTCTATGATATGATCCTATATGATTCTGTCCTAAAGGATGCTTGTGATGGGCTAAGAAATTGTAATCTGGAGTCCTGGGTTCAGGGTAGACAGGAGGCAAATGATCCTGTTATAATGAGAGTTATACTTGCAGTGTAATGTATATACTTGCAATATAATATATATACTTGACTGGCAAAGAAAGCAACCGTCAGAGCCTGACTGTCAACCAAGTCAAAGGAGGAACGCTCAGACAAGTATTTAGATGTCAGGTGTGTGATGCCTAACCCTAGGTCTCTCCAAACATAGTCAGCTCCACTAACAGGAATGAATCCAGAAGTATAAAGGTTCACTGACTGGGCACAAAAGTCTCAACATCCCTCTATGCATAGTTAGTCTCACTTCACGCTTGCTACTGCCATCTTAGCGCTGTGTGGAGGCACTGAGAATAAAAGTACAGTGATGTCTTTGAGTTTCTTCAACTACTCTAGTCAATAGCGCTTTGACTCTGCCACAGGTCCCATAAAGTAAATGATTTATTGCTAAGTAATCAGCAAAGCAGAAGTTTCTGGAATATAGTAGGGACAAAATCTTATGCCTCTTAAAGCCTTGGAGCCTCATTCAGAGGCTCTGGATGTGTATCTTTGTTACTGGCTGCGATCATTTAAGAGTACACATTGAGAGAGGGGTGGGGTTTTCAAAAGCAGTGATTTATCTCTGCAAGATAGCGTAGTGTATTCTCTGAAGTCACTTAAGTATTCAGAGACCTGTGTTTATTGTGAGATATATTGAATTTCAGATAACACAACAATAACTTCTCTTGAAAAAAAATCATAACTGCCTTTTTTTTTTTTTTCCCCCCCTCAAACTGCCTGCAGTAGCTAGTTTA
>NW_010146102.1:0-291 GCF_000699245.1 Pterocles gutturalis
AAACCACAAGCTGTGACCCCACCAAAGGGTGGCTGGCAGGGCGCAGGAGCCACGTTCTCTCCAGCACAGTGTTACCAGCCCTGAGAAATGCTGTGCTGGGTGGGCAGAGCCACCCTCCTGCACCAGCTGGCACAGATCATTCTTGGGGTCACTCCAGCACCCCAAAAGCCAGCAAGCCAATAGCAACCCCTCCGGTGCTGTTGCTCCAGCGCCACGTGCACCAACCCGCAGCCAGATCCTGCTGTTGCCCAGCTCCTCTGTGCTAACCCCCCCAACACCCCATAAGACCCC
>NW_010146102.1:357-566 GCF_000699245.1 Pterocles gutturalis
GCGCTGTTCCCCGGGCGTTTCCCTCCCCAGCCGGTTGTAACTGCGCTGCTTCTTGGTCTCGCCCCAGAGGTTGGAGCCGCCGTACATGCTGGGGATGTTGAGGACGGCGATCCCTTCCAGGGACGTGTTGCTCAGGTCTAGCAGGGTCCCATCGCACTGCCGGGAACACGGGCAGCCTCAGGCTGGGCAGGCGGGGGCAGCTGGAGCCC
>NW_010146102.1:597-3053 GCF_000699245.1 Pterocles gutturalis
TCACCATCATGGAGCGCACCACCATGGAGCTCAGCACCGTGGGAGCCCAGCACCCTGGAGCCCAAGAACCATGGAGCCTGGCACCATGGAGCCCAAGAACTGTGGAGCCCAGCACCGTGGAGCCCAGCACCATGGATCCTGTCCCTGTGGAGCTCGGCACCATGGAGCCCATCCCTGTGGAGCCTGGCACCATGAAGCTCAGCACCATGAAGGTCAGCACCATGAAGCTCAGCACCATGAAGCCCATCCCCATGGCACCCAGCACCATGAAGCCCAGCACCATAAAGCCCAGCAATGTAGAACCAAGCACAGTGGAGCCCAGCACCGTGGAGCCCAGCCTCCTCTCCCCACCTGCCCACCGGAGCAGCGGGGCTCCCTGGCATGGTGTGCTGCTGGACAGTCCCCATTGCAAACCTGCCCTGGTGCAGCCGGGGCTGGAGGTGCAAACAAATCCCCCCTGACTTCGCTTTTCTAGGGCTGACAACCACAACCAGCACCTCCCCTTCCCCAAGCTGCCTTGCCCTCTATTTCCATATGGATTTTACTACGCATCTGAGATGGAAGTTTCGAAAAGCAAATTTCCTATGAGAGCACAGAAAACCTTGTCGGGCTCGGTGCTGGGACCCAAAATAGGATGTGATTACCACCTCAGCCCCGGAGCGACCTCCATCCAAGCATCTCCAGCAAGTTTCCCCACCTCCCCTTGTTCAAATTGACTCCAAAGAATCACAAAGTTTGGCTGACAAAAACCTAACTCAAAATAGTTTGTCTTCAAGTACAATTTAGAAATGAGAAATGAGGCTGGAAGGAAATGACAGGAAGGGTGTTAGAGGAGAAAACGGCAGGGTTTGGAGAGAAAACCAAAGCCAGTGCACAGAATGGGTATCCAGTTGAAAATTCCCTGTAAAAAGTAAAATGTCTGTTTCCTGCGGCTTTCCCACAGGGCTGGAAGCCTCAGCCCATGGAAATGCATTTCTGAACTTCAGGTCTTCTCACTCTCACTCTACCCAGCCAACCATTTCTAGACACCTCTGGAGGAAGCCGCCGCTTTCCCATCCAACTGTATCTTCTCTCAAGCATCTGAATTTCCCTTGACACGTCTGCTCTCTGCCTGCCACGCTGCACCTCAGCAAACACCAGCGCGTTGGGTTTTTTGTTGCATTTTGGGGATGCGGCAGCATTTCTGCCCTTGTGGCTTTGCCCAGAGGAACACCAATGGGCTGATGAACCCCTGCTGCCACTCGGATGCCGGGTATCGCCCTGACCGCAGGCATCCCGCCTGCCTGCCTGCCCGCTGGTGGGTACCAACCTGGCCACGGTGCAATGGGAGCTGGCCAGATACTCATGAAATCTTATTGTGAGCGTTCGTTAAGACTGCACATGCTCCCAAGGAGATGTTCACCCAGAGGACACGAGGATTTCGATCACCTGTAGCAGAAGGTGACCACCAGAGACCCCTCATGCCCACCCTGCTGAGGAGTGCATGCCTAATAGATATGCAAATATGTTAATGAGGTCCAAGAAATGGTTTGAATACGCATGTAATTCTAGGAAATGTAACGAATATGCAGAACAACCAGACTATACAAGTGAAAACTGCTCTGACCCCAGTGGCACTTGCTTTGAGAAATTATATTTCCGAGTGCCCCAATGTTGTGAGTAAAGAAATCCTGCTTTCTAAAACTCCAAAATGAGTCTTAGCAAGTTTATTTCATTGGTTTTTGGTATCAGAGCAAGCTGGCTGCCCGGGGCTGCCTGGGCTGTGAGATTTCCAGGGATGCTGCAGGATTTCCAGGGACGCTGTGGAAGCCTGTTCCTGGCTGGGGAAGTGTGTGGGGTGAGCGGGACCACAGCCGCCCACGCCGGCCCACGCAGAGGAGTGCAGGGAGCGATTCCTCCCCGCGTGGCCCTCCCCAGCTTGTGTGCCAGCGAAGCTACAATGGGCTCTTTGAGCAGGGGCAGCTGACAGAGCGCTGGCAGCGATGCTGGAAGTAGAAATTTGCAGCTGGGGGGAAAAAAAAGCAAATTCATTTCCAGGAGCTGTAGGGGAACCGAGTGCCAATTTCCAAAACAAAACTGCCATTTCTCCGCAAGGCTGACAGTTGCCTGGGAGCCAGAGGGAGGACAGGCTGCTGCTTTCAACTTCAAACACTGCCGGATTAACACTTTCCTGCCGGCATGGCACAGCCGGTGCCAACACGCGGGAAACCTCACAAGGAGCAGGGGGGGCACCTTGAACCCATCTCCGGCAGCATCGAACACCATGGACACGGGCTTTCTCCACCCCAGGATGCTGGTGCATGGCTGGGGAATGGGGTGAGATGGCTGTGCCCCTGCTCCTGCTCCTGCAGGTCCCCGCTTCGGGCTTTGGGAAGGGCTGAACCTCCCCACAAGCTCCCTGGGCTCTGCCCGCTCTCTGCCCATCTCCCGCAACCCCGTGCCTGCCCTCTGCCCAT
>NW_010146102.1:3096-9042 GCF_000699245.1 Pterocles gutturalis
CATCACCGCACCCCCGTGCCTGCTCTCTGCCCATCCCCCGCAACCCCGTGCCCGCTGCAGGCTCCAACTCAACCAGCCCTTTGCAGCAAGCGATGGTTTTTTCCCCTCGCCCTCAAGCCTAAGTTATAAAAGAGTCGTTTATCCAGAGCTAAGGAGAGGGAAGTTTGCAGCAAAGCATGGCCCAAACCCCCCAGCACCGGCAGAGAAATCACAGCGATCTTAGCAACCGCCGGCCCTCCTCCCTGCTCTAATTAAAGGCTGTTTCCATGTCATCCAACGAGGGTTGAGAGCAGACGCAGAGTTTACAGAGAGAATATTCCAGGCACGCTCTGGAATACAGCTGGAAAGGGGTGGAAAATACAGGGCTATTCTTCTGCCCGCAGCTGGCCGGCTCCACAGCAAGCGCCGCGCCGTGGAAGATGGGTCCTGCCAGCCCCCATGCCCCCCTGCCGCCATCAGTGCTCCACACTGCCCCGGACCCCATCCCCGAACAGCCAAAAGACCTGCCCAAGGAACCCACGGGTGACATCTCCTGAAAAGCCTTTGTGCCATGGCTGGAGCCTGGGACCATCCCGGGAAACCCACCTCCACCTCGACGTGGTCATGGAGCTTCTTGCAGGTGGCCGCGAAGGTCTCCGATGTCCCAAATTCAAAGTACCACAGCTTGTTCTTCATCCTGGGGCACAGAGACGCCTTGGCATCCTGCTCAGGAGCGGTGTCAGCATCCCACTAAGGAGTGGCACCTTGTCTCCGCTGCCCCCAGCCCAGCCAGCAGTGGGATGGGCTGCCAGAGCCGTTCTGGAGCCATCGCGATGGGGACACGAGCCATAGATGGGGACACGAGCCTTTGCAGTGGGGACACAAGCAATCGATGGGGACACGAGCCATCAGTGGGGACACGAGCCATCAACAGGGACACAAGCAATCAATGGGGACATGAGCCATCATGGTGGGGACATAAGCCATCATGATGGGGACACAGGCAATTGATGGGGACACGAGCCATTGTGGTGGGGACATGAGCAATTGATGGGGACACAAGCCATCAAAGGGGACACGAACCATCATGGTGGGGACACAAGCCATCGTGATGGGGACATGAGCAATCGCAATGGGGACATGAGCCACCACAACAGGGACGTGAACCATTGATGGGGACACGAGTCATCGTGATGGGGACACGAGCCATCGCAATGGGGACATGAACCATCACGATGGGGACACGAGGCATCGCAATGGGGACACGAGCCATTGCAATGGGGACATGAGCCATGGCAATGGGGACACGAGCCATTGATGGGGACACGAGCCATTGCAATGGGGACACAAGCCATCATAGGGAGGGACTGCAGGTGTCCCAGCCCCAGGGACCCGTGCTGCAGGACAGGGGTGGCTCAGGCAGAGCTGGCTCCGACACCCTGTGGAGGGGAAGGACGCGGGTGCCGGGTGGTCGCTCACCATGGGAGAGGATGCCTCCACCGGCTCTCAGCAGAGCTCAGGCTGGGCTATCACCTCTCAACAGGGCTGCTGGGGACAGGGTACCCCATGGAGGGGATGTCCCCCACCCCAGCACCCTGCCAGGCAGCCAGGCCCCCGACTGCAGGGGTCAAAGCTGGGCCAGACTTCGAGGGGGAGCTGAATTTCAGAGCAGAGCCAGATGCTTTGGTCCGTTTGGGTTTTATTCTAGCAGGTATCTCTGAACATGGGGACAGGGGTTGCAAACCACTGCTCCTGCTGCTGTCATGCCATTTCCATGCACCCCAAGCGCAGTGGGACAGAGCTGTGACCTGCTGCCTGCCCTGCTCCTGCCCATCCTGGAACTCAGTGCTAATTATAAAGCACGAATGAACGTAATCAGGTGTGCAGCCAAGCTCGAGCAGCCTGCCACAATACATGGCACCCAAAGGAGCACCCCAGACCACCCTGCTGTGCCTGGCCCCTGCCCCCTGGCATGTCCCCTGCCTGTCCCCTAAGGTTGGCCCAACACCATGCCACCTCCTCGGGGCTGCTGCCAGTCCCATGGGGAGAGGGATGAGAACGGAACAGGCTCCAGCACATCCTCTCTGCACGGTTCATGGCAGCAGCGGGGTGCCCCCTGCACCCAGCTTTTGGGAATGCCAGACAGCCCCGTGGCAGTGGGGGGCACGATGGGCAGTCCTTACCTGCTGTTGAATTTCTCAGGGTGCTTTTCTCGCATGACGTGGAAGCGGTGGGCAATGGAGGCATCCTGGGGGGAGAGGGAGGGCAGAGATGTTGGCAACGGAAACCCCACTCTGCACGCCACCGGCACGCGCCAGGATACGGGGGCTCAGCTCTTCGCCCCCATGGCACAGGGGCCGTGCCGAGGCGATGGAGGCACCCTCAGCCAGGCTGCTCACAGAAGCATTGAACGGGCTCGTTAAGTAAGACATAATTAGTGCATTTGGCCTCCTGCCCTGGTCACAGGGGCTCTGAATGGAGGTGATGCCAAGGGAGGGAGGAAGGGTGACCAGTGGGGCAGCAGGGACACCGTGGGACCCTGCACCCCGACAGTTCCCCTGGCAGAGCGGCAGCTCTCCTGAAACTCATCCCAACCGCTCCTCTGCGGAGTCAGGGGACGTTCAAGCCTGACTTAGAAGCTGTCACCAAATGCCACCTGTAGTCACATCCCCTGAGCTGATGGGAAACTAAAAGCATCCCACAGGGGTGACCCACATCAGGTACACCATGGAGAAAAAAGGAGAAAAAAGCTGCAAGACCCTGGGAAAAGAAGCACTTTCCACTTTGCCATTCCCCCAAAGCCCCACTGCTCCCATGATCCACTCCTAGGGCTGGGGAAAGCCACCCCCATCCTCCCAGGGCTCCCTACAATCACCGCGATAGGAAAACTTGGGGGAATGCAGGTCCAAGCACTAAAGCCGGGCATTGCAGATGGCTGCCATCCCGGCCAAAGCTTCAGGTGGGGCATCCAACAGATCTCGACCCATCCCCAGGACCCCAAACTTCCCTGAACCCTGTTTAAGCTCCTTGCACACTTGCTCTTGCAACATTCCCAGGTGGGAAGAGAGAGATATTCCATCCCTGTTGATGCATTGAGGCACTGTCATTACAAAGGACAATAAAACCAGAAAATGAATGCCAGGAGATGGGGGGAGGTTGGGAACATGAGCAAGGAAGAGCAGGGAGGGAGAGTCCCAGGCTTGGGAGACTAAAGCTCAGATGCAGAGTTTCACCAAAGACTTAGAAAGGCTTTTACAGTCTCTGAGGAACATCACCAGGAACCAGCCCCTGCTCCTTGTGTACTGGTGTCAGCTGGGACACAGTTCACTTGCTTTCCAGCAGCTGGTGTGAGGCTGGTTTGGGTTTGTGCTGAGCAGAAGCTGATCACACACTGATGGGCAGAGCTGCTGCCAGGACAGTCAAGGACTTTCCAGCTTCTCTGCTGTGCCCGTGTCTGCAGGGGCAGGAGGAGCTGGGAGGGAGCACAGCCCCAGTGACCAGCCCAGGATTCGACCTCAGGTTTAGGACTGAGACCCAAACTGGCCACTGGTCTGTTCCATCCCATGCCCGGCATGGCCAGGAGAGAGGTGAGGCTCTGTCTGGAAGGGCTCTCTCCTGCTCCAGGTTGTCTCCCTCTGAGTCACCCCTCTCTCACGGCCCCTTAGTCTCAAGACCCTTGGGCTCGTGTCTCTGTTCTGGGATTGCGGTTTGGGACTCTCCCTGCTTCGGGATCGTTAGCTGGGAACAGGCTGAGCCTTGGTCATCAGATGGTGAGCAGTGTCACTGTGTGTCACTCATTGGTATATTTATATATATCACTATTATTATCATAATTATTATTATTATTTCCAATACTATTGCAGTTTAGTTATTCATCTGTTCTTATCTCAACCCACGAGTCTCTTTTCCTTTCACCCCTTTAATTCTCTCCCCATCACTGGGAGTGGGAGGGGGGAGGGCAAGTGAGCGGCTGTTTTGTGTAAAACCACGACACCTGAAAATTAACTTGGGACTAGCTTGGAAGAGGGAAAAGGCTGAGTCTAGGACGAGAGCTGGAGGGAAGCATGGGGGTCTGGCATCCCTTGAGCTGCACCAGGCTGGATCGCTCCAGCCACTTCCCAGCAGCCAAGGCATTTCCATTTGGCTGAGTGCGAAATATCCTGGGGAATCCCCCGATCCGGGTGGGTTTGAGGCTGTGGCTGCGCTGGGGACCCAGGGGACAGCCCTCCTGACTATGTGCTGTGCTCCAGGCTGCCCCATGGCACTCACCACCCCAATGGAGAAGTAGTTGTTGATGATGGTGGAGGGGACAGGGTCTCCGTTGTCCTCTGTGTCGCTAGGAACAACATCGATATGCCAGCGGTCCAGCATCACCTCTGTGCTGTGCTCGATGTCTTTCAGGACCTTCATCAGGTTGCCTCCTTCATAGCCTGGAGGGAAAAAGGAGGTGGGCTGAGGAAGAGGATGAAGGAGGATGAAGGGGAACAGAGCCGCTGGAGCACCAGCGAAATGCCCAGCGCATCCTTGCAGTGGTGACAAAGGTTCTCCCTAACAGCACAGCTCTCCCACATAAAAAAAAGGTTGTTGGGCAGGAGCTGGCTGATGAGGGTTTAGAAAGCAGTGGCTTTTTTTGGAAGGGGTTAGAGGCACCATCAGGAAGAACCAGGGCTGAGATGCAGCCCCGAGCCTATCCCGAGAGCCCAGGGACCCTTCTTTCCTCAGGATGGCACTCTCTGAGCCACATGGGACAGTCCCCGTGGGCCCTCCTTCCCCAGGACAGCACCCCCTGAGCCACACCGGATGGTCCCGGTGGTCCAGCCACCCCCTGGGCTATGCTCCCCCCACCTCACCTCCTCCCCAGCGCAGACACCGGGCCAGGTCGTTGCCTGTTCCCAGGGGCAGGACGGCCACCGGCGGGTGTTTTGCCAAGTTCGCCTTGTCTGGAATTCAAGGGGAGAAAAGAGGTTTGGGGCTGGAAGAGCTCATTCCCTGCTCCTGGCAGCCCTGGGCGATGCTGTTGACAGGACCCTTTGCCCTGCTCTCGCCGAGGGAATATCAGGACCCCACAGCAGATCACTGAGGACATGGGCGGATGATGCTCTGTGGGAGCACGGCTGGTGCTCCCTCACCTATACAGTCCAGGATCCAGCCCACCGTGCCATCCCCTCCGCACGCCAGGACGCGGAAATCCGGAGTATCCCGAAAGAAGCTGAGCCTGGAAAAAGCCAGGAGAGACAAGGGGTGAGGTGGGAGAGCAGAGGCCAGTGGGAGGGGGGCAGGGTACAAGCTGCAGCATCTCTGTACCCCGGTGCGGGCCCACCACGGTCCAGGTTGTACACTTGGCGCGGGTTGAGCAGATAGTGAAATTTCCGGAGGACTCTAGAAAAAGAAAGGAGTGAGGGATGCTCGGAAGGAGAGCAGTGCCGGGGCAGCCAGAGGTGCCCCTGGCCCTGGGGGGGATGCTCTCCCTCCCCAGGCAGGACCCCACTTACCTCTCCCCTTGCCTTCCTCCGCTCTTGGGGTTCACAAACACCAGGAGGGGATGCGTCCCAGGCCGGGGGCTGATCTGGAGGGCAGAAAGCACGGCTGTGGATGCCTGGGCTCAACGCGCACCCGTGGCAGAGCTCACCAGCAGCCCAGCGCAGGATCCTACCTGCAGACCTTGCCCGTCCCCTGTGGAGTTGAACTTGAAGCCCTGGTTGTCCTCGGGGCTGGTGCTGGCAGGGGAGTCACTCTCTGACCGCCGGCAGTGGGACTGCCTGTCCTTTGGGGAGCGGAGGCAGGGATGCACACGCCGCCCCAAGCAGGCAGCACCGGCAGCCCTGGGGGAGGCAGAGCTGGTGGCAGCGATGCCCAGCCGGGTCCCCACTGGGGAAGGAGGGGACACTTACCAGGACGACAGGGCAGATGTAGGAAGGCAGCAAGATGTGGTCCCGCAGCGGGCCCCCGTCGCACTCCGGCTTCACG
>NW_010146102.1:9109-9360 GCF_000699245.1 Pterocles gutturalis
GGGGGCCATTGTCCTCCCCTGGGGCAAGCCATGCAGGGTGCACCCCGGGCCCCCCCGCCCGCGTACTCACGGTGACTTGGCACCAGACGCAGTGCAGACCGGTGATGCCCTGGTAGCACTTGATGCTCTTGTGGCATCTGTCACACTTGACAGGGGAATTGCCCTCGATCCAGGTGTGCTGCATTGCCTACAAGGCACCGGGAGGGCACTGCGGGCGCAGCACCCACCCACGCACCCACCACCCACCCACA
>NW_010146103.1:0-109879 GCF_000699245.1 Pterocles gutturalis
TTGGTCAAGCATGACTTCCCCTTGGTGGAATGTCAGCTAAAAGAGATCTGTAGCTATGTGCCTGAGCACAAGGCTGTGTATTTTATCTGGAACTATTCCTTATTTTAAATTCTTCATGAACACCATCAAGATTCCTTCTGGATCTGTCTTTTTTTCATCCCTGTGCTTTTGAAGTGAAAATCCAGAGCATAAAACAGTCTTCAGAAAATAGAGTCATTGCTGTCAGTCTCCTTCTTGGCACTTCCCTTGCCTAGGCTCTGTTGGTAGCACGGTGACATCTTGTAAAAGCTTCTCAAGTGAGTAGCAATTTCCAGGAACGTTAGTTTCCACAGGGAGAGCAGCAGTGGTGCGTCCTTGTAACAAGGCTTATCCTCGGGTTACTCCGTGCAGTGTTTTTTCTCGTGTACAAGAACTGTGCAGAACTGCTGGCTGTTTCTGAACTTTCCAATTTCTTTTAGTCAGCTGTTGGACACGAATATCAATCCAAGCTTTCTAAGCATTGCTCCCAAGTGGATTCAGTGAAAGGGTTCGGTGGGAAGTTTGGAGTACAAACCGATCGAGTTGACCAGGTAAGCGATGTCATCTTGTACTGCAGCTGCTCAATGGAGTCGAGTTTCTCCTTTTGTATGTACAGCTGAAAAATTCCAATGCCTTAAAATGCTGGTAGCTCTGCTTTTCCTGCTGTATGTGAAGTTTAGCAGTGAACCAACACTGACTTATGGAGATAAATTTCTGTTTAAAGCAAAATAGAAAGAAGCCCTTATGGGAAACTGAGATGAGCTGAAAAGAAGACTGAGAAAAGTTGTTAAGAAGAGAGATGTTAAATTATGCCTTTTAGCTAGGCTGTGTTCTTTGCTGAGGATAAAATCAGCATGAATGCCACAGAAAGAGGGATTTGGGACTCCTGTGTTGGAACATGAGCTACTGGGCAGGATGACTGGTGTCCTGTTCCAAGACTGTGCAGCAACTCTTGCATGGAAATGCTGAATTCCTGTTGCACTGAATTGCTGAACCTAGCAAGACTAGAGTATGTTGCCAGTACAATTTGCTTGGGCAAGGGATGACAAAAACCTTTGCCATGAGTAGCTGTACTAAATTGTCATGTAAACGAGCATGGCTTATAAGTTAAGCGGGTATTTATGCGCCCGATCGAGAAGGTCAGAGCAGTATGGAAAGGCACAGAAACTTTCCATGCTCTTTGTCCACGGAAGCGCATGCGGTTTTTCTACTAAAATCTAACTCTCTGTCACACATGCAATTTTATTTCTCTTCCAGTCAGCTGTTGGGTTTGAATATCAAGGGAAAACTGAGAAGCATGCCTCCCAAAAAGGTAAAGTAATGAGGTGGCCCCCTCTGTAGACATGTTTTCTATAAATAATAGATCTCTCTTCTTTTACTGTTTGTAAAAGACCTTGTTTAGTGAGGCCTCCACGTGACATTCTCAGTGAATCAAATATTGAGGGGGTTGGGTGGAAGAGAAGATGTAAAAATGAATTTCAAAGCAATTTCATGAGTTGGTGAAGCTTTAAGACAAGGAAATAGTGTGTCATCGTGAGTCTTACTTTTAGAAGTGATGTTCAAGGACGTGTTAGAAAGACTGGGAGTTGTTCATTGCTGTATTGCACCTTATTGGAAGTCGGGAGTAGATTTAAGAGAAACTATCACAAACTGTAGGACTGTTGCCCACCTTATTTTCTGTGTTTAAAATCAAACTTGATTTTGTGTGATAAAGAGTAATATTTCAGTTCTGAAATAACTTTATTTTTCCCCTCAGTTGCTAGGATATGATGTTTCCATTAGAAGCTTTTTCATTTAATTTTTATTGTGCTTTACTCTCAACGCAGACTACTCAAGTGGTTTTGGTGGAAAATACGGAGTACAGGCTGACAGAGTGGACAAGAGTGCAGTGGGGTTTGATTACCAGGGTAAAACTGAGAAACACGAGTCCCAGAAGGGTGAGTAGACACACGTGCTGGTGGGTTCACACGCTGATGTAGCAGGCTTTCATGATAGGCAGTGTTGTAAAACACTGATTTTTTTTACATCTGTTGCACTCCTGACCTGCTGAAAGTGAACACTTAATAAACTTTATGTTGCTGAAAACTTTGACTTTTGAAAAAGAAGCCTGAAACAGGTTCTGACTGGTTTTAAGCAATGAACCAACTCTTTTTACTTTGGAAGCAGGGTTTGTCTGGATGTTTTTTGCAACTTGTTTTGAAAAGCTGTAACTTAAATTACTGAGATTGTAAGCAGTTTAACCACAACAGTGATGTGTTTCTAAAAGAATCGGCTGTTTGTGGATTAAAATATTTATCCAGAGTTAGTAGTGTTTAGATTTAGTATTGTGTTGCTAATCAGGTTTCCAGGCATATCTGATCAAAATTCGACCATTTTATTGAAAAATTTTGACATTTTTGCTCTCTGTTTTCTGTTTATCTCAAAGAAATGCTTGCACTCTAGAAATGCTAATGAGAAGAAGGGAGTGTTTGTTTAAAAGCCTCCAGGCTGCTGCTGACGTGGTTTTTGAAGTTCACTTTGCTATAAGCGTCTTAAGAATTTTATCAAGGAGGCAAGTAGCAGAATTGCTGATGTTGCCCAGCAGTTGAGCTACATGTGATGCTATTTTATTCACCATCCTGAGATAATGTATTATAAAGAATTTATGACTTCAGTGTCTGGAATCAAGATTAAGCAGGGATGTCACTGCTTCTTTTAATAAGTAATACAATACTAGCAGATGTGATTATCACAATTTTTCAAGGTAATATTTTGTTACTGGACACTTACAAACAAAATTCTTCACTCTTATCTCTAGATTATTCCAAGGGCTTTGGTGGTAAATATGGTGTTGACAAGGACAAAGTGGACAAAAGTGCTGTTGGCTTTGAATATCAAGGCAAAACGGAAAAACATGAATCACAGAAAGGTTTTTATTATTTTATTTTAAAAATACGGGTTCAAATCTATCAGCCTTTTAAACCTGGGAAAAAATATTTTGTTTGGGGCTTTTTTGTGGTAAATGTGTGTATGCAGATTTTTATTTTCCTTAAATGAAAAGGAAGGCGTTGTAAACTGTCCCTGAGTTTCCCAGTCTGATTTCCAAGGGACCTTATGTCCGTAGGGATGTTACTGAAATAAATGTGTGATAGCACAGATCTGTGGTATTCAGAGGCAATATCAAGTCCTTCATTATTTATAAATCTACATTGCGCATATATATGAGTGTATTATATGGCTTTAGGTGGAAAGTGTGTCAGATTCGTCAAATCTCAGAATATTATTGAGTCTGTGTGCTGTAATCTTCACTGGCTTTCTGGTGCTTCTTTGCATCGGGATCCTAGAGCTACTGAATGGGTATCTTCCCCTCTGTCGAGGCAGTGTAGAAAGGGGAAAAAGAGTGAAAAACACTATCATTAATGACAGGGCAGCTTATCTCCTAACATGTTACTGGTTTTTGTATTAAATACTGTTTACAGTCATAAACTGCAATAATGTTTTCTGAACCTTCATGTGTACAGATTATGTAAAGGGCTTTGGAGGCAAGTTTGGAGTGCAGACAGACAGACAAGACAAATGTGCGCTTGGCTGGGATCACCAGGAGAAAGTGCAGCTGCATGAGTCCCAGAAAGGTATATCAGTTCACAGGTCTTTGCTGGTCTTTCTGACTTCCCTCGTTTTGACTTTCCTCTTCCCGGTGTGAACCCTCCTCCCCTGGTATCCCTGGCCACAGCCGTACAGTACCTGATGTGAATCCCCTTTTTCTGTGTTTGAACGGTTGCTGTGTATTGGTTGTACTGGTGTCTGCAAAGCAGATTTACTGCATCTGATACCGAGTCCCTGAAAGTTCACACTTGGTGCTAAGTTCTCGCTGGAGAAGCTTTATGAATCAGCAGGCAGCCTGGATTATTTTTTTCCTTCTTCAGTTATGTTGTGCAAGTCACAAACCAGCAATTTTTTAATACTTTCCACCAATAATCTCCCCTTTCTGGTTTCTGTTATGTATACCCCTGTTTTCATGCAGGGGAAGTCTATCTCGTGCTCTCCTTTCTTGCCTGTGAGGTACCTGTTCCTGTGAAATGCTGGTACCCAGAAGGAAAGTTGCAAAGTAACAGTTGCTCCCCAGCCCTCTGCCTGGCACCACTCTTAACTTAAAGAATTTTTTTTCTTTTGAAATTAAAGAAATTAGAAATTATCTTGAGAATATTGTTCTGTTGTATGCTCCAGCAGATCATTGTGAGAGGGTTACCTGAAGCCCATTTTTTTTTGTGCCCTCGTTTTATGCCATATATTAAGATGGCTGTTCTAAGGCAGCAAGAGGGAATGGTCATAGCTGTCAGCTGAGAGCTTTCTTTCCTGAAGCTGCAGCAGCCGGAATATTCCCTAAAAAAAAAATATTCCTTCTTCCTTTAAACAGTCCTGTGTAGGAATATCTGAAGGACGGTCTCTGCGGACCCTATCTTAACACCACATTAAAAGTCAGATCTGTAGTGTACAAATGTTAACTGCACTGATGGAGGAAGCTAATTTATTTCTCTTATATCCTTTTATGCATTGTTTTGTTTTGGTGAATATACTACATGTGTGTTTGTGTTCCTAATGTTGATGAAATGCAAGTGCATTATGAAGTATGTATGAAAAAAGTTGAGAAATGCTTTTTTTCTGTGACTTCAGAATGGTGTTCTTATGTCTGATAAATCATGCTGACCTCTTCTTAATCTCAACTGGAAACTTCTTTTGAATTTACTCTTACAAAAGTGTATTAAGATTTTATTTTTTCACCGTCCAAAATTATTGGTAAATGAGAAATACTGTGAAAATTATTTTGAGTGTCTCTGACTAAACTTCTTTATTTTTCTCTATTTTAATTTATTACATGTGGCTTTTTCAGACTATAAGAGTGGTTTCGGAGGGAAATTTGGTGTACAGACAGAAAGGCAGGACCCATCTGCTGTGGGGTTTGATTACAAGGAGAAACTAGCCAAGCATGAATCTCAACAAGGCACCGTTTTCACTTGTTACTTTCTTAACAGTGCAGCCACTTCTCACACAGTCTTAAATAGTTTTCTGAGTAGATCGATGCTAGTAATGTGCGGACACTTTCTTGCTCTTCTATGCCTACATGATCTAGCAATGTTCTTCCATTTTATTCTTAAAATGTTACATAAAACAACCCTGTATTGAGGAAACAGATATCCAATGTTTAGTTAACAGCTCTACAACGTTATGCATTTAGTTAATAGCAATACAACGACATTTCTGTCTGGTATTATTACTATGATGTTAATGACATCGTGCTTACCAGTTTTAGAGTCTAAATGTGAAATTTTGCCTGGACGAACTGCTGGAAAAAATATTCAGATAAGGACCATGCATGTAACCATTAACAAGCAATGGGTTATGGCAAGATCATTTAAAAATTATTGTAGTCTTTTAAAACAAGAAGTAGGGAATGTTTGTGGTTCTTGGGTGAGCAAATACTGTTATAATGCTCTCTTTATTCATTGTGAAATAGTTGGGGTACAAACCATCAATTCCTGGTTTTCCGTTATCTTAAAGTGAGAAGTCTGGATCAGGAAAATGTAAGTGTAGTATATTTATTCTGGCTGAAAATACATACAAAGCTGAAGAAAATGAGGTTGTTCTTTCTGATAGTCAATATTTTTCTGTGCTATAGTGACACAAATCCAAACTTTTTGAGTGTCAGATGTGCCTTAGCAGAGCCCAAGTACAAACACTAAAATAGTTGTCTAGGGGACCCAAGTGTTTTTGGGGCTGAGAGGAGGAACAGTAATTGTAAGTGTATTCCAGGGACATATAGGAAAGCCTGTCCATCTACAAAGTCCAAGGGCATGTTCCTACAGCTCACTGCCACCAGAAGGAAGTGTTTTTCCAGCCACACACTCTTGCTGCATCTGTTGTGCTGGCTCTCGTGCTCGTCAGATATTTCTCTTGAGTACAACTCCCTAGAAAAAGCAGAATGCTACTCTTGTTAGGGCTTGTTTGTTGTTTTTGTTATTAATGCCACTAGTGAGTTAAACTGGTTTTGGAGTATAACAAGTGCTGGAGTCAGCACCAGGTGCGAGTAAGAGTGCGCAGCTCAGGGGTGGTACAGAAGAGCACAGCCGCCCCATTTCTGGGGTGGTGAGTTGTTGCAGGCACGTGCTGTCCTGTGGAATTGCCCCTTTCCATATGTAGAGCAGGAGTTATTACCCATGATTTTAATGTTCATCAGTTGAGCATCACAACCAAATCCACTAGGAGTTTGTTATATATTTTCCTGCCATTCATAGAATTTACCAACTTAAAGAGGAAAAAAAAAAAACCCACCTCTGTGGTCACTGAAGACTGGATATCGCTCCTTTGAGCAAAGCAAAATGGCTTAGGATATGTGATTACTGCAGAGGGCAAAGAATTGGTGCTGTGAAAGGCTGTGTTACAGAAGTGATGCATTAGAAGGGCTCATCCCTTGTTCCTTGCTTGATACCTTATCAGTCCTCAGCTTAATGTTTTCTCAGAGAATGCATGTGGCCCACAATCTGTCATCTGCTGGTGTACCTGAAGGCTCTTTCAGTTATGTATCCTTTCTGCATCAAAAATCAAGTTGCATTTTCTTTGGCGGCTGTGACTGTATCTCTGCATGCAGCTGAAATGGCTCTTTGCATTTGAAATGGCTCTTTGCATTTGGCAGAAAGATGGGAGGGGCAACAAACTCCCTACTCTAACCTCTTTATCCTGCTTTTAGATTATTCCAAAGGATTTGGTGGGAAGTATGGTGTACAGAAAGATCGGATGGATAAGGTAAGTTGCTTAAAACCAGCCATGACTTAAATAGTCTGTAAGGATACAAAACAGTCTGGTTAGATCTGTAGTGTTCAGCTCTTTAGTTCTGGGTACTTCTCCAGTCTAACAGTAGAGTACTATGCTTTTCTAAATCTTTAAAAAGCACATATACGTATTTAAGTAGGGAAAACTGAAGCATGGAAAGAATAACAAAATTTATACAAAGGAATGAGAAAATACATTAACGCCACCCTTTCAGTCATGCCTCCAAAAAACTAGCTAATGCCTCGTATCCTGAGGATATCCTTTTAGTGGACTGCTTAAAACAGGTGTCTGATATCTACCAACTTTGCCCACTGTGGTTATCAGGGACCTGCTCTTTAGGAGTATTTTTTTTTTAAGTATACTGTAACAGTGAAAGATAGGGCAGCTTATACCCCCTTCTACCTCTCCACTTTTAAATTTAGAAAGCTAGAAGAAGAAAAAGTCCTCACTGAGATTTATCTACTGAATTAATTTACTCTCAGCTTTATGTAGGACATTTGAAAGTGAGAAAGTAGAGGAGTTTGAAAATCTGTAGGATTTATTTTTTTTTCTTGTGGCTTCAGGACTCAAGACCATTATTTTTTAAAAAACCCTCGCATTTTGAATACTGTGTGCAAAATACTCCCTATATTTTAACAATATCTGCTCCTTTAAGGGAAGTGGATGCTTTTACCTTGGTAGAAGTCCTGCACAATGTGGATTGGAACAACAACAGCTACACAATAAATGTTTAGGACATTGCCTCATTTTTTGTTCTGATGAGTCATCTGTTCATAACTACAGATTTTTTAATTGATAGGATTTTAATGTGTTTAAACCTGTCCCTGAAGATTAATTCTTATGTAGTTTGACTGACAGAAAGGATTATTTGCTTTGTCGAGTTTTGATTCTTCTTGGTTTTGCTTTGGTGTTCCAAAAAAAGCCATGGGTTCAGTATCACAATGAAAAGCCACAGATCGAAGCTGTCTGAATGTCTTCATCAATTTGTGTTCTATAAATGTACTCCTTTCCTCCTTACTGATAGAATGCAGCAACTTTTGAAGATATTGAGAAACCATCATCAACTTATCAGAAGACCAAACCAATAGAAGCTGGTAAGCCCTTGGCCCCAAATCCTTTCTGTGGAGGTGATAATGTTCAAAAGCCCAGGGTACTGTTGATGTGGTAGTGCTGAGTAAGAACCATATAGAGGGAACTGCCGTATTTGCAGGTTTCTAGTACCCTCAGCTACTCTCTCCCTCCTCCCTTGAGAAGATGTTTTGGTTTTGTGGGGTTTGGTTTGGTTTGCTTTAGTTTTGTTTTCCTTGAGGGTCATCAGAGTTGAGGGAGAATAAAAAGCATCAGAGTGGAGAATAGACTGAGTAGGGGAGTGGTGGAGACTGTACCATGAAGGAGTGGAGGGAGAAGTGTTGCAGAGGTTTTTTTGTAAGAGAAATGCACAAGAGGTTTGGATGGGGTAGGGGAGAGGGAGAAAGAGGGATAGAAGGACTTTCCTGAATGGGTTGTGTGCTCACAGAGTAGAAAAGCAGAAACATGTTCAATCCTAGCAGAAATCTGTACTAAAAACTCATTCCAGGCTACCTCTATACAAAACCTTAAACAACGACATTTGACTTAAACTTTTTCAAATGTTACAGTTGCTAATAAAACAAGCAGCATTCGAGCTAACTTTGAAAACCTAGCCAAGGAAAAAGAGCAGGAAGATCGAAGGAAGGCAGAAGCTGAGAGAGCACAAAGGATGGCCAGGGAGAAACAAGAACAGGAGGAAGCTCGAAGGAAACTGGAGGTCAGTAGGATTCAAATCCCATTTGAGCAGCGTGTCTAGTCTGTTTCAATGCAATGTTGGGAGAAAAGAGAATCTTTGAAGAAACGACACCTCCCTTCTTTCCAGCTGGGCTTTCAAGCTCTTTGTGTGTTTGCCTGTCTGTGTACCTGTGCTTTACATGTTTGCGACTCCATCTATCAGCACGCACCATGTGTGTCTCAGACATCAGAAAGGGTAACCCTTTAGTATATATTTTTTTTTATTGAGCCTATCCCAAAATATGTATCCTAGTCTTGACCACTAATCTTTGCAGCCTAGGATACAAAAAGAGATAGTCTTTTAAATTCTGAATAAATGCTTCTGAGCCATATGTGTGCGCTGAGACTTAAGAGCCAACCAGTATGCAGCTGATACTGGAACAGCCTGCTCCAGCTGGTGCTGATGGTGTCCCAAGCAGGAGTAACCGGGAGGGAGATTGAGAAGGACTGATGAAAGGAACATAGTACTCAAGGAGATGCACAGGAAAAATAGTCATCCTCATCATCTTCATCATTGCCGCTTCCTGGGCTGAAGAGACCCTTCCAGAGGAGAATACTTGTCTGTGACTCTTGTCACTGCTCTTCCTGGCTGGCTGTGGGAGAGTTTTCCTATTTCCTTCTTTCTTCTCTCTCTCTTTCTTCTCTTTTGTTTTTATTTTCCACCAAAAGTATCTTTCACTGTTAGATCCAATGTATGCCACCAGCTGCAGACCCCACTAATAAATCTTCTTGCATATGAACTTGTCTCAACATCCTCTGTGAGACATCTGGAATCCAGGAAAGACTCTCTCAGATGGTTGCTCAGATGTAGATGCTGCCCCGTAGTGGTGTGCTGCTACAGGATGTCAGGGTGTGGTGTTCATCCCATTCCATCAGTATGGTCTAATTCATCACAAATTTAGACTTGGTGTAAATGGTAGGCTTCTGGTAACCTAGCTCTTCCTAAAATGAGAAAAAATGAGAAAGAAACTGCACGTTACTTCACATTAACTGAGCCAGCCTAAACCAGCGTGGCTGCTGACAGCAGCACTGCCAAGCCGCCTTATTCCTTATGCCAACAAAGCATCAGTATAGTCACAGAAAAATGGAAAATTAACCCTATCAAATAAAATGTCTGGTTAACCCAAATCACTTCCCCTGCCTGGGTCGTGGATTGGCCTCTCAGCTCCGCTGTTCTTGGGTGTGCAGGGCAGTGCTGCTGCTGAAATGGGAGCTCTGTCCTTCTGCTGTGCTGGAACTGCGTGGCTCGTGTATCTTGTGTGTAGTTTGATCTTTGGAAATCACTACACTTCCTTCTGGGTTCCGTTTGAAATTTGGGAAATTCTAGCTTTATAGGATAAACCAAGTCTCTCCATCTCAAGTGGTTGCTGGTTTTTGTTTATGTTTTTTTTTTTTTTCTTTCAGCTTATTTCCTCTTTTGCCTTATGGCTTCAAGATGTACAGTGTGAGCATATGTTCACTGCAGACATGTATCACAGGATGAATGGGAGTTCATCTTCCTCTACCAGGGATTTCTTCCAATGCTGCCTTTCATCCCTGTGTACTTTGGGGACTTTTAATACCTCCCTCTAACCCCTATTTGGGTTTCTTTCCTGTCCTGGAGGAAAACATGTTACACCTTCAACACAGCATCTGCCACTCTCTTAAAGCTGGGAGAGGAAGAGATAACGAGCTGAAGCAGAGAATGTAGTCTTTGCTATTTGATAAGGTCAGCAAGCCTGCTCCAGGGTGGGAAATGTGTTTTTAACCAGTAAGGGGGAGATGACTGGTCATATGGAGCTTGCCAAAGTCATCAGGCTTTCTGCTTAGGATTGCCATTGCTCTGTCTCCCCTTTCGTTTCACGGGTTTGCAGTCTGGGCTGAGTGGGGGAAGAAGCTCAGCTTCTCCACTATCTCTCTTGGCATTCATTTTGGGTGATCATATGCTCCTAAGTAAGCTCTGTGGATGGAGGGTGGTGAATTAGGGCTTCTGTTACCCATTTCAGCTCTTCACTGAGGTTCCCTCCTGCTGAGGAAGCAGTTCTCCAGAAGGGTTTAAATGCAGTAACACAGGTTCTCGTGAGTTGTTGAACTGTTGTCTTTTTTTCCCCCCCTTTCTCTCTCAAAAATGACTTTCTTTCTTTACTGTTATTTTTGCTGTAAGTGTGGGTTAAATTCAAGCCGTTACGATTGGTTTCTCTTGTGCTTCATCAAAGATTCTGTTGCCTGGACACATTTGAAGTTTTATTTCCAAAGCTGGTATTTAAATTTCACCGTAACCAGATGATTAATATTCTTCCAGGCTGAACATCTCCACGGTTAATTGTGTGATTCTGCAGACACGAGGGAGGGAGGATGAGGTTAAGGGGAAACTGAAACGGTGCTGGCTTCGCTGTCCCTCGCTCACAAGCTGAGCACAAAAAGGGGAGGGACGTCAGCACACCATTCACAGATACTGCAGAGGGTGGGGACGGACTTTGACTCGAGTGAACTTTATTTGTTTAACTGACCTTCCTGGCACGGACAGAAAGTTCTTTCACTTTAAGTACATACGTGGGCATACGTACTCCCACAATGAGGATGTACATATGGACTGCATTCCTTCAGGAACCCTGGTTACTGGTAATCCTTCTTCTGGTTTGCTTTTCACATGTCACATAGTCAAACGGTGTTCAGGGAGCTCTTCAAACTACTGGCTTGAACCGACGGGTGCCTCATGATTTATCTAGCCTCTGCTACCGTAGAAAACAAGGCAGGATGCTCTTTCACATGGGGCGTTTCCGTGTGGAGGAAACCCAGCCTGAGGCGGGACCCTGCAATTGAAATGTTTTGTGGCGATTACGCTGTGGCTATCCTAAATGGTAGCCTGGATTGCAGAGACCCATTTCCTAAGACAAATTATTCAAACCGTTGCTGTGTTTGACATTGGTAATGGATTGATACTACTTAATTTGTCCCGAAACTTAGTTTTGACTTCTAATAAACACTTTGCTGGTACTTTTTTATCTGTAGCACAGGAGTTAAAAGTAGGGGAGGACTGTTTGCATCAGGACAGATTTTTTTTCCAGAAAGCACAGCACTGAGCTTTGAATTGTCTTCAAAGCTGGCTCTATTCTCAAGACACGCTTTGCTTTCTTTGTTAGAAGGATTTTTTCTGAGCTGTGACAAACAAAGGAAAGGAAGAATTTTTTTTTTTTTTTTTTTTGTTATAGCAGAGTCCTGTCACGTCATCTCTGGACTTACAGTGTCTCCTGAGGATCCTTTGGGGAGTTACAGCTTAATGGACCTAAACAGCTGGAGTGCCCAGTCTCCCATAACATGTATTTTCTTGTCTTTTTTTCAATAAAGAAGAAAGTTTGGCCCTAGGTCCACAGTTTTCTTTCTCCCTATGGTAAAGAAAGACAAAATTAAATAGCTGTCTTACAGTCTTTTTTTTTTTTTTAAGTCACGCCAGCAATGTAGCATTTCCTGCACTACGATATCCTGGCTTCCTAATGAATGGCTTCCTAATGATGGTTGTGGATTTGCCCTCTGATTCACAGGTGGGATGGCACAGCATGAAGTGCTTGAGTGCCAGAACCCTTGATTCAGATCTGCTTTCTTTGTGAGCAGAATACAATAGCAATACTGCTTTTATTTCTACTACATGTAACTCCTCAGAACATTTCAGTCCCTCATTGTCAGTGCATAGGGTTTAATTTTGTCTGAGCTATTCAGTCTTTTGCCTTGGCAGGTGTGTAGCAGACCTGCACGAGCTTGCAGGATCATTTCTCATCAAAGATAACATATCAGTTGTATAATTAGAACACTCAGGCTTCAGGTTCTCTAAACTTAGGCTGAAATGGGACATGAGGCCCAGCCAGCTAACGAACACAGTGAAGATACTGAACACAGGAACCCTGCAGCTCCTACGGAAACATGCCAAAGAACATTGGGTACTCTGTGTTTAAACACATGTATGCGTACACGCTGTGTGGTTTTTGTTTCCTCACTTTTTTCTCTTCTGCTTTGCTGTATTTCTGAGGCTTTACTGTACAGCCAGTCCAAACCTTCCGGCAGGTCTAACGATCCAGCCATCCCAGCCCTCTTCTGCTCCCTGCTCGCATCAATTTATTCCAGAATATGCTGCCTCTCTCATTATTGAAGGGGTGTTTCTTGTTCAGTGTCATGACATCAGTGATTAAACTGCACTGAAATTTTTCTCTCTCTTCAATTAAGGAACAAGCTAAAGCCAAAAAACAAACTCCACCACCATCTCCTACGGCGCAGACAGCTGAGCAGAAAGCACCCTCGAGCCCAGTCTACGAGGTTTGTTGGCATCACTGTCAGCACCTGGTTTTTGATCCTAAGCGTAGGAACCTTTTAACAAAACCCTGACGAGCCTTACCTGTATTTCTGCAGGATGCAGTTTCCTATGAAGCAGACTCTGCCTACAAGAATTCCACTGCAACCTACTCAGCTGCGCACGAGCCAGAGCCAAGCTACAAAGCTGCAGAGTCGGACTACCAAGAAGCAGTGAGCCAGCGAGAGGCAGAATATGAACCAGAGACCGTCTATGAAGTGGCAGGGGCTGGAGACCATTACCAAGCAGGTAGAGTGGTTTTTTTCTGATATGAAACCCTTTAAGGTAAAGATTATTCCCTTGGTCAACAACTTATTGTTGTGCTGATAGCACACTGTCCTAGTTTTCTCAAGTCTTGGTCTGATGAGACTTTTTTTGGATTCTCCAACAACAAACTTTAATTAGGAAATGAAGATGTGGCTAGAGCAAGGCTGAAATTACTTACACTTCTGAGATGATGTTGGAATAATTCCAGTGCTCTCTAGGGTGTCAGTTCAGAAAGAAATGTAGAGATAACTGTTTCCACCCCGTGTAACGCAGCTCAACGTGAGAACAAAGCCCAGAGATGGAGGCTGAACATGTGTTGAGCCAGTGCTGGCCCACCAAGCGAAAAATTGTCAGTAGTTCTTGGACTTTGGAATTGGTGTTCTGTGCCTATGAGGGAGTGGAGTGAGGGTGTCTGAAGCTAATGAAACTGAAAGAATACAGTTCTTTTGAATTCCTGTTTTTCTCATCTCTTCTGGGTACTGAATGAGGGGTGAAGAATGAACCTTCTTGCTCCGGTATGAAAACCTGGAAATTTTAAGCAGACTCCTTCCTCCCCTCTCTCCCCCCCCACACACACTACACAAGGTGTTAAATGATCTCTTACACACTGACCTTGGGCTCAGCTGTTCTGTCACATTTTTAAAAAGTGCTATAAGGCTGACAGCTTTTATTTCATACTGCATTAACTACCTACTTGTGAATGCTTCCTTTCAGGGTTTAGTTGTGTGTGATTAAGGGAAAAAAAGTCAATTTCCGAAGGTATGTCAGCATGACTAAAAACTTGCATAGTTTGCTCCCTGCTTCCTCTGTGGGTTAGCAGTAGAATTAAAGGAGGAGCACTATAGAAAAGGTGATAGGTAGCGTGCTTCATGTTTTTAATTTTTCCTCTCTCTCTTTCTCTTTAGAAGAAAATGCATATGATGAATATGAAAATGAACTGGGAATTACAGCCATAGCCCTTTATGATTATCAAGCTGGTAAGCAAAGCTCTTGTTTTTAACCCTGTCTTTGGAAACTTTGCTGCACAGGTAAGTCTGGATTTTGACTTTGCCTTTGATCTTGTAGTCTCTTTTATGTGAAATGAAGACACAAAGAATTAGGCACTTGGTGATGTAGCAATAGCATAGTCCTGGTTCAAGCGCGCTGGTGGGAGAGAGGAAGGTGATGGGTGCCGTTATTTTAGCGACGGCGGGTTGGTAGATGCGCCTGTAGCGTGGACAGCTCCTGTGTGAGCACTGACCCTCTTCTCTCTCTCCAGCGGGGGATGATGAGATTTCCTTTGACCCGGACGACATCATCACAAACATCGAAATGATCGACGACGGCTGGTGGAGGGGTGTCTGCAAAGGCCGATACGGGTTGTTCCCTGCCAATTACGTGGAGCTGAGACAATAAAGACTATTGTCTGCTGGTTATGCCTTAATTCCCCGGTCAATAAATCTGACTTAATACACTACAAATCATGATGTTTTTCTGAGGATGGAGGGGTATATACATATTGCTTTTATATTTAATACTTTGCTGATGCTTTTTAAAATGTTTATGCCACAGAAATCGCTAATATATTGTACCGACTGTGTTCTTCACAAAGGCTCTTAAAATGATTTTCATGCAATTGGAAACATTTCTTCTCTGCCAAATTAGCAATTGTCATAAACAGCCTTTTCGAGGACAGTTATCTGTCTGTTGTAATAGTGCATGTTTACTCATACGTGAGCAGATTTACTTAGTGTTTAAGTCTAGTCAGTCTTCCACTAAGTGTTTTCAGCTAAGAAAATCATGGCTATGCAGGTTACTCACATCTCCACTAAGCAGGAGTGGGGAGGACTGGGGACGGTGTGTAATATTTTCTTTTCTTTTCCGGATAGTGCTTGCAAAAGCAAAGAGAATGCTTGAAAGTTGCAGCTAATGGCAGTTAATCAAATACTGTCCAGTATTTATGGAATATTAATGTTATGAAGGAAACAGTCAGGTTACTTTTTCCTTCTCTTTTAAAGTGAAGTTCCTTGGTTCTTGCATTGATTTTTTTTATTTTTAATTATTATTATTTTTTTCCTGCTCCTCCTGTTCATGTTATCCCCGAGGAGGGCTGCAAACACTCTAGCACCGATTGTCCCAAATTTCTTTCTACTTTTTTTTTTTTTAACACCCTCCTCTTTCCCAGGAAAACTTGGAAAAGTTACTATACAAGCGTTGAGTCACTCAGCGAGATTCCTACGTGTTCAGAGGGCAACTGGCATCCAAATCGGTGTGACTACCTGCAGGAATAGTCTCATTGCTTTAAACAGGAGAACAAAAGGCAGGATGCGATTGCAGTTGTGTCTGTGTGCAATACATCTTTTTTTTTTTTTTTTTTGTACAAGGAATGGCCTGCTGTGCAGCAATGACATTTTACGTAACCATATGTGAGTCAACGAATGTTAATACAAGTAATTAGATTTAAAACCGGTTGATCTCCAGTTTTAAGCCATACAAGAAACAACTCTATTTCTTTGTATGATGTTCATCAGAAACTGCCAGTAACATTTCACTAAACAGCAGAGTTAAACCTGTTCTTTGCCAAAACTAAAACTGAAATTCTTGTCCTTCTAGAAGGCTGACTCCACTGCAGACTTAGGGTCCCTACCAAAGATAGCAAGTTGCGTCCAACAGTGCTCGTGTTCAATGTTCGTACTGTCTGTTTCCACCTTCTGATCAAAACAGGAATGGCAGAACTGGTGTAGCAGCTAAGAAGGAATGCAAAGAATTTTTATGAACGGTAAATTTGGACCAACAGAATATAGAAGACCTGTATAAAAAGGTAAAATGTATGATGGATCTGGGAAGAAGGCATCATGTTGAACCAATTCTTGGATGGTTGGGACAATCCTTAATGAATGTTATATGTGTGTCATGATTTTTTTTTTTTCCTTTCCCTTCCATGGCCTCATTTCTGTCTTGTATTTGCAGTACTAGGGTTGGGTTTTATATGCAGTTTATTTTATCCAATTTTGCATAGAACTCATAGGGATATGATTTTTGTAAATTAAATATTCAATAAACTTTTTGAACCATTTGCATGGAATATTTTTGTATTTTTAAATTGATTTGTCAGTTTGTTAGGGATAGTTCGTTTTGTCTCAAGCGTATCTGGGACCAGCTTGCACATGACGAATCATACTTCCTCCGGAGCGCTGCTGCGTGGTGCTCGCTGCTGTTGCACAGTTTGTTTTATATAAAGCCTTGAAGCTGTAGAGGATTTTGCCAGGTTTTTATGTGCAATGGGCCATTACCAACGTGTTAATTTTGCCTAGATTTTTCAATAGAGAATCAGCAGTTTTTGACTTTTAACCAAGGAAGGGGAGCGGGAGGGCAGGGGAAAAATCACAAAACGAAGCCCAGGGAAGTTCCTTTGAAGGGGTGGTTTGCCTGAGATAAACACGTACCAGTAAAACTTTATATCGCACGTGGTCTGCGTGTCCTCTGCCGTTTTTCCTGAACCTGGAAGGCTGGCCGCAACACTCATCTCACTATATTCTGGCTTTTCAGTCCCTTTTCTACCAAGTAGAGCAAATGCTAGTTACTGAGGATATTTATCAGAAGCACTCACTTTGAGAGGAGAGCTTTTGCAAATGCTGACTTCAAGCGACCTGTGATGAGCCTTCAACCTATAACAGGAGCTTTCAAAGTGCAACCCACAGATGGTTAATACCCAACCAGCGAGTCCATTCCTTGTATGAAGTTCAAGAACTGTTGCCATCTCGTGTAGTTGGTGTTTGCCTTGCTGCAGGCTTTCTATGTTATACAGGGACCTGGAGCCTGCAAGGTCCAGGCTGCAGCCACGTAGGCACGTTATTGCATGCTGGTCCATGTCCAAGTACCAACAGAATGCTAAATTTGAAGAAGCTTCCTCAAATTCTCCTCGCCCTGAGCACACCACTTCTACCGTGATTTACAGCTGCTGCTATAAAGGCAGCTGGTGAAAGGGAAATTGATCTATTAGTCCACAGAAGGAGGAAAAGAACAAGAATCGATCTCAACTGCGATGCTGAGTGCAGAGTACTACTTTGGATGGCTCCCAAAAAGGGAATTTGAATTGATCAGAATCACTTTCCTTGACACATTTGTCCCAGAATCTGGAGGGCGCGGACAGAAAAGGGCTGATGAATCTTCGACTGCCTGGAAAGCGCCTTGCAGGCAGCCAGGGAACCTTAACTAGAGGTGGGTGGTGGTCTGGTGCAGCTTGCTGCAAAATCAGTGTAATGGCCATTTTCTGAAGGCTGCGTGGAGTCAGGGAAAATTAAATTAACAATTACTGTTCTTTCAGGAGCCAGAAAATGAGAGCTGTTTCAGCTGTTTCCATGATCTAACCCCCTGGAAGGCTCCAAATAGCAGCAAATCCCCCCCAGCTGTGCAGCTAGGTGCCTTCTCTGATCTTTCTGCAGGCAAAGGGGGATGGCCAAACTGCAATCGAAGAGACAAAGGGTGGCTTTTGGTGGCCCCATCCTCCTGCCAGCTGTGCTAACTGCTCAGCTCGAAGCCCAGGGGATGGCTACACCCGTTCTGGCTGACCGTAAACTTCGAGCAGAATTGCCAACTGTTAGAAAAGCAGCTGGTCCTCAGAGAGCTGGGCTCATGCAACTTCCCAGCTCAGAATTTTTGGTGTTGAATTCGAAATTTTGGCTTCTAGCTTGCAAACACATAAAATGTCCAAGATACTGAAAATTAAAAGCTGCCCAAGATTCATTAACGATCCAGACAGCAAGCTCCACTGGGAGTCCCAAGTGAAAGGAGCCGAGGCATCACTAACCATCTGATTGATCTGATTTCCTTTGAAGAGGTTTGTAAGGCCTATGGCTACAAAAGCTTTGCAGAAATTACACAATTTCCTTTCTTGCCCATTTTGGCAATGAGGCCAAAGAGGCTCAGTAACCCTGCCTGTGCTCAGAGCAGCTGTGAGAGCCTCAGCTACAAAGCTGTGCAGTTCTTATTGACGGCAGCTTTCCTCTCTCTTTTGGGCCTGGTAAAGCTGTCTTGAAGAATTATTAGAACTTTTTAACTGGATAAAGAAGTACAAAGCCATGCAGTTCTTATTGGCAGCAGCTTTCCTCACTCTTTTGGGCCTGATAAAGCTGCTTGAAGCATTATTAGAACTTTTTAACTGGATAAAGAAATATTTTCCTTCAATAGCATCCGTGATGCGAGACCAGGACGCAGGCAAATGGAGGAGCTCGCGCTGGAGACACTGAGACAGGAGCAGGTGTGATGCCAGCGTCCACCCTGTGCCTGCATAAAATTTTAGAAGTTACCACAATCACACCTTGGTTTCTGTTTGTTTCTGAAGATTGTTTTTGCCTTTCAGCTCTCTGAAAGCCGTTCTTCACAGGATTTGTTACTGTGGTTAACTGGACAGGGTTTGTCCAGTCTAATGAGCATCCTCTGGTTAGAAAGATCCCTTCATCTGTTATTTAATAGTTATAAAAAATAAGAAAATGAATATGTTTTGCTAAAAATTAAGCTTTCAGACTTCACAGAAATTGCTATAAATTTTCTGCTCTCCTTGCACTCAAGCTGAACCAACCCTGGTATTTGCCCTGATAACGTCTGTTCTCAGCTGGAGGATGACATGACCAGCACCAGACAGCACAGAGGAGAAGAAGAAAACAAAGCAAGAGAGTGCTGGAGCAAAATGGGCTGAAATTAAGAATCCTTACTGTTCACTGCTGCAAGGAAAGGAAGGAGACTTCCAGCACCCAAGCTCTGACTCCAGCTCTTCCCAGCAGAGAGGTAAGAACTATCCCCCTCCTGCTCCTTCTCTTTTACAAGCCCCAGGGCTAAACCCCATGTCCAGGCAATTAACAATCAATAACCAGGGCCAGGCTGACTGCCTCTGAATGGTGGCCAGGTGCTTGTGTTTGTCCTAGTTTATATTCTCGTTACTGGGAGGCTGGGGAAGGAATTTGTGCATCAGACCTGACCCGATGCCAGCCCAGCACTTTGTGTGTCAGTACCTGCCACCTGATGGGAGCTACATCTTGCAGAGAGACTGCCCAGGGGGTTCAACGTCACAGAGAAAGAAGCTGGTGCACCCCGATGCCTGGGCACAGGCGCAGCCTCCTGGGGGTCCCCTTCCCTCGAGGAGGGGTCAGTGCACCCGCAGTCCAGCTGGACAGGGTGAGGGTACCCTGTTACTGAGGGACGTGTGACAACAGGGTCACGGCCACCCCAGCCCCACTCTTCCCACAGGATTCCCTCCCGGTTTCCAATTGGAATTTATTCATCGCCAGTTAGTAACGTGTTCTTCTAGCGCCGACGTTCCTTTCAGTGAAACCCCCTCTCCTGGCTGTTCACCCACTCAGGTGAGTGGGAAAAGCAGACAGCTCATGTCAGCTTTCTATTTCCCTGGTTAAACAGATCCAGGCATTTTAAAACCTGCTGCGAGCTCCCATCCCACACCCATCTCCATCCTCGCAGAGGAGCTCCTGCAAACACCCGTCAGCCCACTGGCATTAATGGGTGCTTATTTCTTTTCCTTTCTGTCACCTCCAGCAGATTATTCCCATGGATTCACAGTGAGATGTTTCCCCTTGGTGCGTTTTGTACAAGCGAATTGTCTCCGTTTCCCTTGCCCTGGTCATTCACACGTATCATACACTGTGTTCATCTTCCTTGCGAATAAACCAGCCTTGTCATCACCACAAACAGGGAAAAATCAGTGACTTTTCTTTAAAGGGTTGAAGCTCGCCTAACAGTCCCAAGGCGGTACGAGAACACCCGTTGGAGCGAGGACAAGTGCAGAAATGATAGACTCAAAGGCAAGGGGTGGAGATGATTTGCTTTGAATACACATAATGTGAAGAATTTTCCTCTGAAAGAAAAATGATTTTCTAAAAATTGCAAACTATCCTCTGGAAGTCACCTACCCTCTTTTCAGCTCTTCTCCATAATGCAGAAAATTCCCATTGTCAGAGATTTCAGATAACCTGAGATGAAATGGACAGCATGGACTCTGCTACGGGGTCACCATAAAGTCTCACAGGTGAATAACAGACCCACAGAACAGTGCACACGTGAAAACTAACACCCACTTCTTGGTAAAGAAAGAAAATCGCTGGGATAGAGCAAATGGAGAACAGGGGCTAAAAAAATAAAATTCTAATCACAATATTATTTTTGCACAATCGGCCACAGAGCTCGAATTTGAAGATCAGATCTAAAAGCAGTACTTTTGTTCATTTTTCAGCGCTGCAGGTGGACTAATACATAACGCTTCCCATGGTGGTCCCGCTCGAAAGCTCTCACCTTGACTTCACCCCTGCACAGCTTAAAAGGGCCGGGATCGGCTTCAAACGAGACCTCAAGATGCACCAAGGTCATACCAAAATGACAGAGGAATGCCTTGGTCCCAATAGTTCCTCGCTATATATCTCCTAGGGGGTTCAGGTTTGGTGGGGAGGACCACGCTTGGCAGGGCTTAAAATTCACTATCGGCAACTGGGCGCTTGTCGTGGGAACGAGGCAACGCTCCTCTCGGGAATGGGTTTGAAGAACATCCTTAAGGAAAATGAATCAAAGCTTTCAAAGGCTGTTGTGCAGCAGAGATGCTGCCTCCTCTCCCCCAAACCTGTTTCAGCTATTCCAAGGCTTTTTTTTTCAGAAGTTAGAAGACATTGCTTTTAAGTATATACGGAAGCTGGGAGATTAGAGACAATTAGAAAAAGCAAAAATATCAGTGGAAAATAACCCATTAAAACATGAATTCCATTTTGAGATTTCTGTATATTGTATTCTCTTCAGATTTTCAAAGCGAAAAGGTACACCGCAACATTTATTCCGATACATTTTTAAGCACATGCAACACGGGTATCCTGTTTGTACATTGATTTCCAACGCTGCCCAAGAACATTAAAGGCATACAAGAACTCACACACACGTGCACGTATTCCTTCTCGTGTTAGTCCTGAGGAAAAACTGAAAATCTTACTTGAGAAGCCAAACTTCAGTTCTGCAAGTACACCTGGGAAATAACCCAGCACATTCCTAACCTAAATACCTTGCGCTCCTCCGCAGTTTGGATCTGAAATGCCTGCCGTCCGTCACCTTGAAATTGTTCAAAATAGTCCGAGATTTGCAGCACTGGAGACAAAAAACTGTATTCTCATAAAAAACAAAAAACATGCAGATGAAGGATCATATGGAGATGCCAACATTAAAAAGCATAAAATCAATAAAACATGACCACATATAAACTAGGAAACACATTACAGTTCTTCCCAGATTTCTCATTCATCGTATAATTTGTGTAATTATACAGTCAGCCTTTTTTTTTTTTTTCTGGCTTAAATATTCAGGCCAACTTACAGTAATAAAAAATTCCCTAAAATGACTTCTCGTACAAAGAAGGACAATTGTTTAAAATAAATACAGATTTTAAAAGGTCTTCTATTGCTCGGAGACTATGCTGATCAAATGCCACTAGATGTCAGCGTTACAGAACCAGTTTGTTCCAGACTTTAAAGCATTAAGTCCACTTGGTTTATTTAGCTTGTTACCTTGTCTGGGAAATACAGTACATGTCAACTACACCAGTAACCAAGCGAGGATTTATGGCAGTAAACTGAACCCAAAATAACAGTCTGGTTTATTTCCCCCCCCCCCCATTTGATTTGAATCGAGGACTTCAAATCAGTCTCATAAAGCAGAAAATGTTGAAATAAGATGGAAATCATTTCCGTTTTTCTCACTATTTTTCCTAATGCAGCGACACGGACTTCTGACTTCAAAACCCAGCACTACAAGCTCTTTTTGTCGGGTCCTATAATATCTTGAAGCTAAAGCTCTTTATGTTAAATACAGTGGAGTTGATCCAGGTTGGAAATTATAAGGCACGTACTTTTTTTTTTTGTTTTGAACCCACGTGTTCTGAAGTATGATTCCAATCGTGCTATTCTGCATGGCCCATCATAGCTACTGGGCTTGGTTTGTGGTTTGTTTTTTTTTTCTTTTTTTTGGTGATTTTGGACAAAAGGAATGAAAGACCACGAAATGCAGAAAAATGCAGAAAAAATACAGAAAACTGAGAACGAAAGCAAACACAACACATTGATACAATCTACGCTACAACAGCAAGGCTCAAATCTTCTCATTTCTTTGCCCAACAAAGCACTGGCAACTGCAAAGCACTCTTTGTTTTGCTCTGGAAATACCTGACTTTATTTAGACACACAGGGGTTTATCACTGGATTGCCACAATACCTGAAATTAAAAGTAGGCTCTTTTTTTCCTTCGACCTTTTTTTAACAAAACAAAGCTGCCAAGTTATTGTTGTTGGAAAAATATGAGAGGAAATAATAGATAACTACAAAATGACAAACTAGAACAACATCTGAGAAGAGAAGAATAGTTAAGGAACATATGAAACCAAATGGCAACAGTTCTAGGCATTTATTCCAATATCTTAGAAAATAAAAATAAAAAATATTCTTCATTGCATCACCATTTAAAGATAGAAAAACAACTTTTCAGATTAAGCCAAATGACGATGTGAATTATTTCCTTTTTTTTTTTTTTTTTTTTTCCCCCCCATTTGAAGCCTTGTTTATTCACAGTACAAATATACCCTGCTGGTACATTGGTTTTTTTTTAAGTCACAAAGTCTGATAAGGAGCACTGTTTCTCTTCTCCTCTGTAAAGCCGCTCTGCCCTACAAAAAAATCCAGCCCCCCCCCCCCAACCTGTTCAGTGCCTTCTGAAATTCCAGAACAGATCCACACCGAGTGCCTTATACAACTGGTAGTACAAGGTCGAGAGCATGCATTCCCACACACAGGCTCAGCCAAGGAAAAAAAAAACAAATTCCATGATTATTTGAAATCCACCTTAAGGCAACTAGAGATGTAGCTTCTACCTCTTGCTGAAAATTTTGACTTTTCAAGTTTCAAACATGAAGCTGCAATTCAGCAAATGTTCAGCATAAAGAATGCTTTAACCAAAAAGGAAAAAATGGAAAGGAAATGTTCTTCCCAGCAATAAATCAATTATTTTGTCTTAGTTCTATCTACATTTTGTTAAAGCATTTTATGCACTTCCAACAAAATCAGATTGCAAGGGGGGTTTATTTTGGCAACTTTTTTTTTTTTTAAATAAAAATCCAGACAGTGTTCTCTGTTTGCAATCAGAACCACAACCTTAGTGCAATATTATATTTATTTCTTACAGTAATTTTGGTTGCCATACAAGAGTATTAAGGATTGGGGAAAAGTGCAAGTTACAGGAGCTTGATTTTTTTTGTTTTAATCAGTCGAAATAAGAGGAATTAAAGCACAAAAATTACAGCAACATAGATAACGTGAACACAAGTTGTTACACAAACTATAGCGAGAAACATATTAATATCTAGAAAAGAAAAGAAAAAATGTAATGGAAAAATTATCAATATTTGTGGCTCATACACATAATCATCGCCAGATCAACTGGGTAATGCTTTTTAAGAACTGAGAAAAAAAAAAAATCACTATTTTTATTAACTAAAGTACCACAAATAATTAACTTTTGTGATATGTAAATTCTGTAAATCAACAGTCACATCTAGTCATTTTATAATATATTAATTAAACTTAAAATGTTCTCAGACACCTAGGGAAAGGAGTCTGTGCAGTTATACACAATTTACATCTTGTAAGGTTTTGGTATTGTATACACAAATATTACAGAAACTAGGCATGTAAATGCAATTTATTTAAATTACAGTATATAAACAAAAGTTGATCCTAAAACCCAGAATATCATAACGTATTTCATAGATCTCTAACAACGTGGTTTGCACTATCATAGTAGCATGAAATAAATGGGTCTTCTCTCCTCCCCCCCCAATATTTCCAGACCGATGAAAATAACTCGGAGGCAACGTCGTTATCTGTTACTATTGCTTTCTGGAGCAAAACCATCACCCAGAGCTAGCGACCAATTCATCTCGGCAGAGGTGCATTTTAGTGGTGAAAGCCGGTCCCCTCAGGTCTCCTTACCTTTCCTTTGTAAGACACAATGTAAAAAATAAACTATTTCGTTAGCTCTTTCATCGCGTTAAACCTCTTTTCTACGGATCGCCTTGTCCCTACGCTTTCAGTACCTGAAAAGAGACACGAGCAAGAAACACACCTGCGTAAGAAAGGGATGAACCGCCAACTGCACTTTGCCACTTGGTCAACGTAAAGTCAACAAGAAGGTTGTGATTAAAAAGCAGCTTAAAAGTCAACTTCTACATTTTCTTTTACTACCGTATGTTCTACTGTGTTTTCTGGCACATGTTATAGAGGTAATATCAACTGTACCCAAAGAAACAACAAAACAAAAAAAAAAAAAAAAAAAAAGAGCATGGCATTAGTGGTTTATTTACTGAATTCTGTCGTATCACCAATGGAAGACAATGATGGCTAAATTACCATTTTTTTTACACTTCTTAAAGTATTTGATGGCCTCAAGTTGCCTGTAGCGACTAGCTGAATGAAACTGCCGTTTTCTACACCACCTATGGAAAAATTCAGTACTCTTGGAAGTAAAACGCCTTAGTACTTGGTTTTTATTACAAGGTTACTTGGAACTTTCAAATACAAATATAGCGTAGTAACAGATGGTAAGTCAAAAGATTTGTTGTTCCGTAAAGGGGGCAGGAGGCTAAATAAGTTGCTTTTTTATGAGAATCCAATGCGTTGGTAACTATAACCACTTTTGAAGAAATATTCATCCTCCTTTGTAGAAGTTCTAGCAAAGATAGAAAATATAACACAGCTCTGCTGGTTCAGATGCATCCAAATGAGGTTGATTTTAAAAAGGTCAAGACTTTATAATTGTTCCACAGAAATAGTAGTAAACCACAAAAGTTGTTTTTTTTTTTTTTTATTTTTTTTCTGTTTTTAACTTTCTAGCACTGAAGTGGCACAAAGGCTGCCCAGTAGACCAGCCACTTATTTTCTTAAAATATTGTGCTTATAAACTATCTGTACAACTATTTAAACTTGCAGTAAAGAAAGATATTTAAAATGCTAAACTTTATGTACTCAGACTAGGGCTGTTGCAGACCTAATTAGACACTTGTTTGTGAGCAAAAAAATAATCACAATAAAAAAATTAGAGATAGGCTGGACCATATCAAGGACCATATCAAGGAAAGAAAGTTCAGGTACCTTGCAAAATGGAAGAGAACCTGAACGAATGGTAGGTAGGCAGTCTGGCCATCCACACACAATTTACCCACCTTGAACATCTTGAATGTTATGTTAATAAAGACCTATAAAACTCACAGATATTAAGAGGTGTTAATTACAAGGGGAGTTCAAACATGCAGAGAGAGACTTGTTAACTTTAAAAAAAAATAAAATTTTTTAAAAAGTCAGATTAACCAAATCTGTGTGTTTCTCCCTTGGTGACGGAAGTCTCCTGGCAAGCTCTCCAGCTCTGTCACCCCACCTCCCGGTCCCCACTCAGCCACAGCACCGCTCCCGTGAGCTCGCTAACAGCCCTGCAGCTGCAGAGAGGTCCCCGGAGGCAGACGGGCAGCATCCAGCTCCCCGTGAAGCGCTCAGTCTGCTCTCCTTGTCAAGAAGCCAAGACCTGTTAACAGCGATAAAAATGAGAACCTGGCTACCTACCCAGTTCCCCTGGCCCCTGGAACATGGGCATCCTGAGACACTGTACGCCTCTTTCCATCTTGGCATTACCTTTTTTTTTTTTTTAACAAGCTGAAACATTTCAATTTCTGCTAACAGGCTGAAATCCTTCTCTCTTAAAATACTGGCAACCTTCCCACTGACTTCAATGGGAACATTCATCTATCTTCTTATTCTTTCTCGGCCTGATGTTCAAAATAGCTCTAAGCACTTACCACTCACTGAATCAAACAGCATCTCTCAGGGTTCAGCATATTTGTCTGTGATGTCCCAAAGATGCGTCTGCCCATAAACCCCATTTTTTACTGGCTTGTAGAGTTCATGGTGCAATTTAGCAGTAGTTTAGCTGGTTGAAAACTGGGGGATCTCAGGTTCAAACTAGCTTCATTTGGTTGTACCTCTAAGTGTGCCTTCCTCCTCAGTTTTTTATGCAACGTCTGCATCGTCTTACAGGTCAAGTCAATGGAGCATGTATTGAACTTGTTCTGCCACCTTGGAAGAGCGCTAAGTATAACTGCAGAAATAAAGAAATACCAGGTAAAACAGAGCAAGGTTACCTTCGAACTAATTCCAGCAGAACAACCAGCTTCACTGCCAACAAATCAGAGAGCTAAACTAGTAAAAACCAGTAATATGAACTCTGTACCTGGCTTAATATTGTGCCTCGGCTACTAATAAAAATGGGTTTAAATGGTAATGAAGCAATCTGTCGTCTTAAAATGAACACAGGGTTGGGGAAGGAAGCCTGCTTGGAGACTGAATGTCAAGAAGAGAATATAGTGCTTTTCAAGAAAAAAAGGAAATGCTTGCAATTTTCAATGGAAAGAAAAGTGGTATGTAATGGTTCCAGCAGAAGGGCGTTCTCAAGAGATATTATTTTTGAAGTTAACAATTTTCTCTCTCTCTCATATCTCCCCACACCTTTGAAATAAAATGGCCCCACTCATGTAACATATTTAAATTTATGTTTGGGCATGTAGCATACAGTCTGCAGTACCTGAGTACCAGGAATTAAACTCTCCTCCCCTCCCGCCCCCCAATTTTGCTGGCACTCGCAGACAGACAAGGCATTTGGGGTATTTCAGTACCAGCCCATCTCTAGTTCTCAACAGAAGGTTGTGAGGCAAAATAGCTATTCTTATCTGTCCAGCAGCTGCTTCAAAGCTCTTTCTATGTTCATTCTGTGCCCAACTCTAGTCACTCCAAGGTCTATCAGATCTTCCTTTTGTAGATTTGGTAAATGAGTGCCATCTATTTCATTGTCCATAAATGTTTCTTTATGTTCACCTAAGTTTAGACTTTCCAACCAATCTGCCACATCTGGTTTAGTCCACAGGTGGACAGGCTTAGTTGTAAAAGGCTTATTTGAGATTGGCTGTTGTAATATTGAGGGAGAAGGAGACCTGCTGCGCCCTGTGGTCAAGCCAAATAAGTCCCCAGAAGGGGGCTGGCTGGGTAGGCTAAATACATCGGACAAAGTCGGAGAAGGAGATGAAGCTGAAGCAGAAGCAGTCAGAGGAGCAGGCATGATGTCTTTATTAATCTCTGTTGGTGAAACCACAGGGCTTGGAGCATGTCTTGCTCCTGAGGTCCTACTGTCATAGTCTGGGGACCTGCTCTGCAGTGTGATCGGCTGGCTGGTTCCAGGTCGGACAGTGAAAGTGATTGTTGTACTTCGTGTACCTGAGACAGTACTCATGACTTCCGTGCTCCTGAAATTGTAAACAGACATGGAAAGTTAGATACATCCCCCATGAGCTGAAAGGTTGTCCATATCAACACGTGGTAAATACAGTTTTGGAACGCTTGAATGGCTTCATTTTTTAAATGAGCAATATCAGGTTAAAAGTACTAAGATGGTATCATTAGGTCTTTCCCATCAAACAGTCATCAATGGTAAGCCATGGTTAAAAACAAACCTTTGCTTATGAGCAGTTCAGAGCACATTCTTCCTTTGTAAGGCTACAACAAATTCACTCCTGGTTAAATGAGAAACACCAAGTGCTGCCAAGAATTGATCTTCCCTTTGTGGTACAGAGGGGTGGGATCCTTCATTTCACTTTTAACCTGCCACGTTTACCCACTGTTAGATAACAGAGCTAGTAACAGTAGTTATGGAAAGTGTTGGAAGTGTATTATTTTCTTGGATTTTGGATCTTTGGGCATCTACTCAGTGAATTGGAGGGTATGTTTGTGTTCCCATTCCTTCACAGAACACGCTCCACAAGCTCCTCTTATCTCCCTTTCCGTTCAGCTGGCATTCTCCTGCTTTAAAAATGGATCAGTTCTTCTAAGCTTCATAAAAGAACATTTGTGTCCATTTCTTTCTACCCAGCAACTATACTTTGGCAGTTCCACTGCAAAACTTAAAAGAGACAAAATTCTTTTTCCTGTGCATACCCAGAGGTGATGTAGTTGAGATCAAGTCACCAGCACCTATCTCTTGCCTAAAGGAAATTTCAGATGCCAAGCTAAGCAGGCATGAAACCTGCCGAGAGGCTCTCTCTGATGTGGAGGCTGAGGGGTTGGGTGCAGATGAGTCTGCTGTTGGCTAGCGGCTATAGAACAAATTTAGAAGCAGAAGATCTGCGTTCGGGTCTGTTCGTATAAAATGCTTAACCCCTCAGCCCTTACTTCTCATGAGAACCTTCTGCCGGTCGGCATGTGCACGTCAGGATCTTCTGCTGAGCCCTTGGGTGCCTTAACCTCGGAAGTTTTTCACTTCAACTTCCTGACAAGTAGGAAAACCTGCAGAAAACTAATTTCGGGGACTTCCAGACCGAAATAAGGATTTATTTATCCTTGAAGCAATGTCACAGACTCCAGAGGACCATCTGGAGGATGCCCTAGTGAGATTTCTAACCCAGACCCTGTCTGAAGCCCTCTGTGCCGTCGTGCCTGGGCAGAACTGAGGCTGACTTGGGTGCACAATGTCAGATAGAAATGCCTTCATTAATAATGCAGATCCACCGCTGCGCAGAAAAGATCTTACGGAGCCAAAGGATGTTGTTCTGGAGCCCCCATATTTGAAGTGCTGTTACGGAAGAAACTGCAGTCTCGTCCCAAGTCAGTGCTTAAAGATTTTGTGCTAATTGCCAGCAAATGAAGTACCATAAGTGATCCACACAGCAGGGGTGAAACCCCCGAGGTACGTCTCTCACCACTAGATCTGCTTTATGCCCGAGAGGCTCTCTCCTGCTCCTCTGCCCGGGTTGATCACGAAGGCTCTGCTCCGTCCTGTGACTGCTGGGGAGGAGGATGCGGTGCATGGGGTTATCCTGCCTTACTGGATCCGCTCCCTCGTGCCATGTAATTGCGAACGCCCATGGAAGGGCAGTGACTTGACTTTGGTCACTCAAATCCCAAAGAGTGGCAAAAATTTTTAAATAAAAAGATGGTGGCACCAGCACTTCCTCATCTACTCTAACCCACTCCCCCTGTGCAGCACTCATCACTACCAACATGCAGAAATACAGGCAGCTGACCTGAGGTGATGAGAAGGGGTTATTCATTCCTTTCTCATTAACAAACCTGGACACCAGGTAACCCACAGCACTGCTACAGCGAGGCTCAGAGCTCGCTCCTACCGCAGCCAGTCTCATTCAAACACAGCTCCAACACTGTGCCCATCAGAAAAGAACTGAGAACAACTTTTTGGAGAACGTACGTGTTATTCACAGGAGCAATCCCACTGGTTTCCCACAAATTGTTCCATAGATTTCAGTGGGAACAGGGGGATCTTTTTGAGAGCTGAAAGATTGGTACTTCACTTAAAACACGGTAGGAACAACACTTGTAGCACTTGTGTCTTTGTAATCTAACAAAGAAGGGAAACACTTGGCAACGTTTTGAGTGTTTCCTGGGATTTTTTTGGAGCTTACTGGCTCTCATTGTCTTCCAGGACTGGAGCTAAGCATTCCTATAAAAAGTCTATGGCAAGAAGCTATTAAATTCTGCTAAGCAAGGGGAGCAAGTTATTTCTACCTACTTTAACATTAGGAGTCTCACACACTCTAATAAGGCATGATGTAACTTTAAATCAACAAAAACCTGCTTGGAAAAAGGTGGTGATGATGCTGTCCTAGCAATTGTGAGAAGAGCAGCATGGGGTTTGTACAGGGGTGGAAATGTCTCCCTATCTCTTCATCTGCAATTACCCTTTTACTTAACTTTCCTGTCTTGCAAATACTAGAAACGATGGGTTTGTATTCACACCCATTGTGGCAATATCAAATGGATGATGAAAATCTATCTTCTATTATGCCAGATGCTGAAAGATCACTTCTGTTACTTGACTGACAGCTCCAGGCTCCACGTACTCCTTCTGCTTCGGAACTCACTTTTGCTGCATCTTCTCTGTATTGTTCCTCTCACAGACTCTCTGCTCATGTTCAGGAAATCATTGTCACTGTTCCTTTAAAGAAACTATATTAAACCACTAAAACAAAACCCCTAAAAGGAAACTGGGGGGTTTTAAGTATTCCTTAGACTAGTGTTACCCAACCTCAGCCCCACGAGCAGTGACACTGGTTGAGCAAAGCGATACAGGCAACGTGGTGCTTGGCTTTCTGTCAGCCTGCATCACAGGAACAGCTTCACGTGGCCACAAGCAATAGGAAAACATCTCTGGGCATCTTGCTTTTTTCAAGCCATGGGTTCAGGACTACTGACTATTAAAAATACATCTCTGGAACAATGATAAGAATTTTTTTTTAATTTTAGCTGATTATTGAGACTTCAATACCAGCTCAGTTTAAAGCCACATCAGTACTTAAGCTCTTATAAAATTAACCCTTTCATTAGAAAGCTCAGAGCACTTTGTTAACATGAACAGATTTAATCCTACAGCAACGTACCTTCTTCAAGAAAGCTGTTAGTTCTGCTGCACACCAGGGCACACAGACAAGCCTGTGAGGCAGGAGATGTCCCCACTGCTGCGGTGAGGGGTCCTCTTTAGGACGAGTTTTAACCACAGCAACTTGAGGTCACTGCTGCCTGCACAATTATTTGGCAACCTGCAAGACTGAGTTTGCGCTCGGGTCCCAGCTGCTGGCTCTGCGACCAGCTCCACAGCCTTCCCGGCACAGACACAATGCTTGCGAAGGTCACACAAGGCTGCTGAAGCCCACAATTGCATTTCCAGGCTTTCAGTTCAAAGTTTTTAATTCCAAGATTCATTTTTTTACCTTTCTTTTTCCCCTCTTTCACCCGCCACATCAACATGTTATAGAGAGTGGGGTACTGTAATTGTAACCCAAGGAAAAACCCTCCCAAGTTCGTGTAACTCCTCTGCATCCTAAATGATCATTGATGACACCTCCAATACAACCTGTGCTGCAGATACAGCCTTGAAACCATCAGCTGTCTTACATTTTACTGTTGATTGGTATCCTGGTCAATAAGGAGCAAGTGCATTCCAGCTGGAGAGCAGGCATGGTTTATTGTCTTGGGGGTTTTCCAGATTTTTAATAAGAGCAATTGCTTATGCCTTATTTGATCATCTGTTATACTAAACATACTAAATCCATATTAAACCTGCCTAAGCCCAAATTTCATTTTAAAAAGGTGAAAAGTCTGATAATTATTTTAAATAAGATTTTTCTGTTAGAACCAGGCAGTAATTTCTACACATTTGCTGCCTTAATTGCAATGCCCATTATGTTGCCTCACACGAAAATCACAATATATAATTCCTATGTCACAACGGTGTGGCCTCCCAGCATAAATTCTTTTAAAAGAAATTCTTTTCAATCTAGAATGAGATTTGCAGGATTCAGATTTACTGTCAACTTAATATCAGCAGCAAATCAGGGCAAGAAGGCACACTGCAACAGCTCCTAGGAACCTCCCATGGGAAAACCCAAACCCCAAACAGCTCTGATGGGAGCTGTTTTATCCTGCAACTTACCAAAAGATTTCTTGATTCTGACAAAGCTTTTCCAGTGTGTCAGAGAAAAAAATCTTAACAGCCAAGAGGACTAATGAGTGAGGTGAGGCTCTGCCCAGAGGTACTGTGTGAAATTTAACTTTTTACAGATCTTTGAGAACATACAACCCCAAAACTTGGCCTTCAGCTTTTATAATATTTTTACTTTATTTTTGGATTGTCTAAGGAAAATTGTGTGGTAGGAAAGTAAGGCAATAATTGCCTGTTTTGGGGGAAGATTAAGAACAAGGGCTGATGTGATGACTGGCAGGATACAGAGCTTCTTATAATAGCGTTCCTTTAGTGAGAAGAATTGAGAAATGGTTGGTGTCTGTTGCAAGTAACTGTTCAGTTGGAGCGGAGAATAATCATTAAGGTCTGTGGGTGTCTGTTCAAGAACAAGTTTCCATGTGGATGGCACAAATATCTGGAAAACAGCAGCAAGGGAATGGTGTTGATGAGGGGCAGGGTATGGCCCCAGCCCTCCTTCCCGGGACAGCTGCAGGGAAAAAGGTCAAGGGAAGCTGGAAGGAAAAGGGGGAAATTCCCCAGCTTCCAAGGATGAAAGACCCAACAGGTATGACTGCAGCAGTGCTTGATTATGTTGAGGGCTAGTTTGTCTTTACTTTGAACCTTACATAGGTATGTAAAACTGCACTATTCATCCCTTCCCACCCCAAAGCGCTCTCCCAAAATCCCAGCAGAATTTGGGCATCTTTGAAAAATCATGCTCCTTATTTAGGGGCTCAGCCACAAGTTCAGGAACCTGGTCTGACGTGCTCGTTTGCTGAATACTTCTCTGATGAAAGTGGCTTTTATTTCAGCTTGCGATGACGACCTATTTCTGGTTTTGAATGGCTACCATTTCTGGATTAGGATGATCTAATCCACATTGCACTTTGTAACAAAGTCAATGCCAAAAAAAAAAAAAAATCACTAAATTCAATAACAATGAGTGAGCATTGAAGAGAAGCAGAATGTACAACATAGAATAGTCTAGGCTTTATGGTCATCACTTACTTCATGGCACTTCAGCACGCCCCTCCTCTGACAACAGCAGTCATGAGAGCAAATAAAAATGACAAAATGGAATGACTGAAACACTGCAAGAATTACTGACAAAGCAAGCAATCCTGTGAAATTGGCTGACAAACGGTTAACGAGTGAAATGAATCGAATGGGACAGCGGTAAACTGAAAAAAGCAAGGCTTGAGAATTATTCCACAAGATACAAATTTCACCATCTGCAAAATCCAGACATCCTTTACAATAAACCGCATGTAAGATCAGTCCCTATGCAGGACTCACTGCTAAGTTCAGTTCTGCCTTACCTGTTCGTGAAAAAATTGGAACTTTTCCAGCTAGTCATAAAAAAAAAAAAAATCAGAGATGAACAAAAACCTTGGTCATAGGCAGTTTCACTTTTAAAACTTGCTATGCCAACACAGGAGGGGTTATTTTTCCTAGAGGACTTCATCCTGGATGGTTAAGCACTCCCACGTTTACAAGGAGCATTTCCTACTACCAGGAGTGATGCCCAACCTGCCCCAGAGAAACATAAGCACTGTTTGACCTAGGAATTGTTTGTCCCTATGGCAAAGCTTTGCATCATTTTGGTTTGGTGATGGCAGAGAGCAGCAGCAGTTGCTGGTCATTATTCCTTACTGGCACACCGGAGTTGTGGCGGAAGGATGCCGTTTGCACTGGGAGCTGGGTTTTTTCTCCTTCGCTGCCACTGGGTCTATTCTGCGTTAATGATGCTGATATTATTGAGTCCATCTCGCAGGCTTGCACTTTTTATGTTGCTAAGCGACTGCTGGGTTCACAGACAGAGCGAACGCTCCTCCCTTAACCTGATGAAAACCCCTGCATTAGTCTTCTCCCCATTTCTTTTATCAGCTCCATAAAAAGTCAGTAGCCTCTCGAGTGAATTTATAGCACAGCTATATTTATAGCATCACGGTGATAGTGCTGTTACACATCTCCTCTTCCCCTCCCTGCTCGCCAATGGCAGAGCATCACCTGCCAAGAGCCCGGGCTGGGTTCTCCCATCGCTGTCCCTGTGCACACCCAAACTCAGGGACGGGCAGCAGGACCAGAGCATCATGAGGGCTTTAGCGCTGGGGTTTGGGGTCAAATGGAGTCTTGTATCCAAACACCCTCAAACTTTTCTGTGAGGAAGGTCTGATCTCTAAAATTTCATAAATTGGCCAAAAATGGCCAAAACCAGGAGTGGTATTAGCTCTAGTCCAGAACCTTCTGATCCATCCCTTTAATTACCCTTCTATTAGTACAAAGTCAGCAAGCACATCCGTTCACTTCTTCCTCTCTTTCCTTCCCCTACCAGGTTCCTTTTTCCTATCCCGCGGCTGGTCACTGCCGCTGAGAAGCAGATGGTTTCCAGCCAAACATTTCCATGCTCTATTTAAAAATCTTGAAACTCGGTGTCTCCATAAGAACCATGGAAAACCATAAATACTCTGTATAAAATTATTGCTAAACCAATGTGCAGAGAAAAAAAGCAAATCTAGGGTCATTTTTTAATGTGATAATTGAGAGAGAAATGCTGCTCAGTGCTGTAGAACAATCTCTTCCCAATCTTCATTTATCAGAAACATAGAGATAAGATATTTTTATGGGTTTCTGCAACAAGCCATTATCCAACTATCTACATTTTAATTCACCTCTGTGTTCCCCTAATGGGGCAATTGCCCTGAGCGAACTACAATCGCATGTCTGCTGGCTGTGCAAAAGTAATTCCTAGTGACGTGCAGGATTGCTATCCGGGCTGTAACTTCATCTATGTCTCAATGTGCAAATACACATTTTTAATTTCATCAGGCTGCTAGTGCTGTGAACATAACCCAAGCGAGCCTGTGAACAACGTTCCTATTTATAACACTTCCCAATACTTCTCTTTGGGTGAAGGATACGAACAGGCGTGCTCATTTTTCATCACTTTTCCTTTAGCAGCGCTGCTGAGTTGTTCTTTAATTTAGCGGAATCCTTGCTTTCTGTGAGCTAAAATTCCTTGTGCCCTTTCTAATGCTACCTCACAGAAAAAGGACTACAAGCTCTATAACTGATTGTCCAAGTTTTTACAGTGTTAAAAAAAAAAATCAAGAAATGAAGAATTTTAGCTTTAGAATTATAAATATTAGCTTTAATACTTGGGATTTTGGCAAGATGGTATTCCTTGGTCATAATATTTGACAGCTTTGTAAAAAATTGTGTCAGCCATGCAATTGGGCTAGAAAGGCTGTAATTTATATAACTTTTTAAAAGATAAGGCAGGAGTAAAAGCAGTAAATTAACTTTTTAAAAGATAAGGCAGGAGTAAAAGCAATTCAAAAAAATGTCTTTGTCTGGGAAGCGTTTACCATGCATCCACTGCTTTTATGCAGCACCTTTGAGAACAGAACTGAAACCTAATGCAGACAATTCAGGGCACAAACATACATAGCACAATAAAAAGAAATGGGAACGTTTTCTCCACTGTGATAAATTTTGCTATTAGCCTTTTGCTCCCTCTTTCCCACTCTTTATCAAGCTCTGAAATCAATCCTCTCTCATCTGCCCGTGGAACGTGGAGCTGGTGAAGCTCAGAGAGAGGGGATGGGGCCAGCCCTGCTCCTGGGCAGCTGGGAACCAGGCACGACACAGCTGGGCGGACAACGCTTACAAACCTCCGCTGGCTGACCAGTTGACTTCTGAACCAAAAAGTGAACTTCTCCATTTACATCTCTCCCCTGCACTCCTGTTCAGATGAAAAGGAATCCCCTGCAGCACCTTTTAAAACGTGTTTTAATGGCTGTAGCTAGTTGGCTCTCTGCTGCTGTCTGTGATTTATTGCTCAGCTTAAAAAAGAAATCCTGAGTAACCTTTCCTGAGCATTTTTAGTATCTTCAATCCACCTAATTTTCTGCAGCTCAGTTTAAAAATTGAGTTTTGAAAGCAGAAGGAAACAAAATGCAGTCCTCTTACTTCCATTCCCCCGGGGAATTCTGTGGAGGTGTCCTTTTCTCCCACAGTCAAACGGCAGCCAAGAGCTTGGCTGCCACTGTCAGCTTTTCTTATTTATTGCCTCGTGGGTCCTTCAGTAGTGTTATATCCCAAGATCCTCTCTCTAGTTTGCAAAGACACCTATTTGGGTTTATTTTTCAGGAAAGAAGCAGGACTTCAGACACATCGGAACAATGCTTTGTGTAGTTTTGTTTCCAAATGGAGTCTCTGTATTCCATAATGAAAACCATGTAATGTGCCAAATCTGAGTTATAAGAGTTAAAAAAGTTAAAGGACAGAAAACCAACCCAACTTTCTAACAGTGTCCAAGCCAGATCTTTCTCTAAAATGTAACATCTATGGGACTATTCTTGCTTAGATGATAGCTTGCTTTTCTCCAATGAAGTGATATAGTAGTTTTTCAATTTTTTTCCCATCCTTTATAACCATTTAAATGTCTTTTCACAAAAAAGATGTATCTCTATTTGCTTCTACGTTTTATTTTCCTCTCAGTAATGATAATACAGTACATCGCAGTTGCTAGCCTCAGTTATTTTCTAATAAAATAGGGGTGCTGAAGATCTCTACTGTAACCTGACAATAACTATCAGTTTAAATAGAAAAGATGATAAATAATATTATACATACGAAGCTAGAGGCAACCTGTTCATATGGCTTAACAAGAAAGATGATCGAGCTCTAGCAAAAATAGTATTCTTGAAGAAGTAAGAAAAAGAATATGAAATAAATCTGTCAGAATCATCTGCAAGACAAGACTTACGTAAATTTAAGATCAGTGCACAAGTATAGTTTAATGCTTGCCTGAGCTATTCGCAGACGCCAAGTGTTCAGCTGCTGCACTAACTTTGTTTAAAGACTGTCTTCACCAGGCAGCCAGTATATAGTTTTTCTTATACCATTTTCATTGTAATTTTTTTCTGTGTATTAAAGCTTTTCCTGTACAGGCAACTCAATTTCTACTCAGTTTACTCAAGTGTCACTGACAGGAATTCCAGAATTTCAGGTTTTTTTCTTCCATCCCTTCATTCTAAAAATTGTAGAAGCTCCATACCTCCCAGTCACCAGTTTGACAACTTCCATCTTGCAGGAAACAATATAACCACCCAACTCTGAACCTTTTGATCACTGTTTTCTGAATGAGCAATCATTTGCAATTAGCAGTCACCCTTCCCCTTAAACCAAATCAGCTTGCTGTATGCAAAGAACCGTAGCTTCTCAAAGGCCAAGTTAGTTATCACCCAGCAGAATAATTCCAATTAAATTTACTTAGACGGTATCTTTTTTAAAAAACAAAGTCAGCACTGCATTTCTGCAAAAAATGCATTTCTGTGGAGCAGTCTGAGCCAAACAATACGCAACACTTCAGTACCAGGTACATTTAACTGCTGCGTGTAAGGCCACACCATTCCACCCCACAAAAAAAAAGATACCTCCAGCTCTCAATAAGACAAAAATCACCTTTTTTTTTTCACAAGCATGGATTTCATGCTGTTATATCCATATTCCACACATATGTGACTACACAATTACTTGTGCATTTTCCCAATGGTGTCTGACTGTTGTAAGTTACTCATCACTTAAGTACCTTTCGCAAACCACTTATACGCAAACGTATTGCACTGCACTGCCAGGGATGGTGCTGCTGGGAGGAAGGAGCCACATCCTTGAACCTGCAAACATCCGAGACTCTTCACTAATGAGTGTGTACAATAGAGAGTAAGAACTTAAACCCCATAATACTAAGTTGGTAGAGATGCAAAATTAACTTTTTAGTAATAACATGAATAGCGCAGTGATTTCAATGAGTGATTTTTCTCAGATAGCTTTATCCTTCCTGATAAAGAGGATTATCAAGAATCAAACGGCATCACACAGTGAATGTGAATTAAGCCCAGGCAGAAACACCTTTTTACCTGTTTGAAGCCAAAATAAGTCATGGGACTGAAGAAAAATTAAACTATTGCCACATCTTAATTTTTTTTTTTTTCCAAGAGAAAAGTACTACTTAAAAGTAAATCTACCTCACACCAAAACAACTGCAAGGTTTGTGGAAACTGTCTTGGAAGCTGGAGAAGACTGAGAAAGCTCCTGTCCTATGGTGCAGACTAGAGAAACACTGACAATGTTGGAAATTCTCCTCTGTAAAACTGTCATGGAGTATTCATTAAGCAAGCATGTGCAATAGAAAGTACATTCTTCATTAATCTACGTGATTTACAGGGGAAATTAGTGAAGGGATGGAAAAAAAAGTCAAGCTTTTATTAGAAAAATTATTTGTTTAATTACGTTTACCTTGTACTGAGACTTGCAGTTTTTGTTCCGGTAGGTGACTCCAATCCTTCCCCTGGCTTTGAGGATTTCTCTCTGTTCATTTGCTGGAGTATTGAGTTCAGTTCACTAATAACATTAGCCTTTGGGCCTGAGAGAATTGGGCTTTTCACCTCCGTCACATCACCCCATAGCTTAGATGTCCTTTGGGGGACAACTTTCGCCATATTGGGCTGTGCGCTGATGGGAGGTGGGGGCGGAGCGGGAGGAGGGATAACAAAGCTGTCTACAGTTTCTTCAATGAGCGCATCCTTGTAAAGTGCATTGCTTTTGTTGATTATGGGCTTCATTTTTGGCTTAGGAGGTACTGGGGGTTTGTCCACCAGAAATGTTTGCCCATCTGCATAGACTGTACAAGTATCCACGTTCTCCCCCCCTTCCGAGGATAAGGTAGAGATGCTGGACACCGTTGAGATAGTGCTGGTTGTCTCTAAGTGATGGTCACTACTACTTCGACTGTCTACCTCCTCAATCCCAGAGTCAGTGACGTTATCAAAGCTGTCAGGGGGCGGCAGAAAGGAGGCAGGCAAACAGTTTGAAAGACCCACTTGCTTTTTACTGTCTAAGGAATTTGTTGGCTGGCTGGGGGCAAATGGCGCGGGTGAAGGCGTGCCATTTTTTCTTTGCTTAATTAAGTCTGTGAGAGCCGAACCAGGAGCTGCGCGGTCGTCGGGGATATCAAAGCTGTTGGCAAACTCTAAGGGGGGTGGTAGTGGCTCAGTAAAAAGAAACTCTTCATCGATATCAACTGATGCTAAGGGTGGCGGAGGGATGCGGAACGGCAAGATGACGGGGTCGTCGACAGAGCCCGCTGCTACGATGGTTTTGCAGGGAGATGCCGGTGGCTCAGGCGCAGCAGGCACGTTCAGCTCGCTTTCTGCTTCCTCGCTCCCCTCTGGCCTCTCTGGTGGGGAGTTTTCAGGGTCCGGTTGCATTTCAGCTCTCTTCTCCTCTTCATCTTCAGGCGTATCATCTGACTTTGCTGTGTCCACGGTATGAACCATTAACAAGCCAGCTGACTTTTGCTGCGAAGTATCCACAATGTTTATCAACATGTTTTTCTTCTCCTCTGCTTTCTTTTCTTTCCCCGCATCTGTTTCATACTTGTTCTCGGTCTCCTGCCGTCTCAACGGGCCACGAGTATTTTGCCTAGTGACAGTAGCAGTAACAGGAAAAGTCGTTTCAATATTGGGTCTCAGCTTCGTATCGATGTAAAGTGGTTTATTAAGGTCAGCTTTAACAGCCTCTCCTTTGCCTGGAATCTGCTGTGTTTGTTCTTTCATGGCTCTGTCCCTGGCAGAGAGAGCGAGGGCTAGCGGTGAGTTTGGATCTAACAGCTTTCCTGTGACCGGGTGAACGTAATTATCTGAGCTGGATGCGTTTGTGGACTTAGCTGCCACTGTACTGTTTTCAGTACCTTTCGTTTTGGATGAAGCGTTTAATGTCCTTGAATCACTTTGATTGCTGGGTTCGCTGCTATTAAAAATATTTTCAGGCTCTCTAGGTGCGGGAATCGGAGATGGTGACATAAGCTGTCTAAACCCATCTTCACTACTAAACATTGCTTCATCGGTAAATTTAGATTGCCTCATACGGGGTGTTGGTGGTGTTAGTCCAACATCCTCATCTCCTAGGTCTGTGGAAAGGAAGGCTGGAGAATTACGCCTTGCTTCCAGCCTCTTTTCCCTGTCCCTCACTGCTCCAGCAATGGCTGCGGCGAAGGGGCTGCTGACACCTAAGCTATCGTCGGGTCGGAGCTGCCCAGGTTGCTCTGAAGACTGAGGATCAATTTCCATGCTGCTCCCTTGGCTGCTTTTCCCACTGCTGCTGGTGGACGGCTCTTTCACAATAATTGTCGGGATTGGAATAGAGCAGGTCTTTTCCGGACTGTCTTCAACATTGGATTGTTTCACCAGCATCCCCTTTCGCCTGGCTGGTTTGGCTGGCACGTAAACTGCTTTGCTTGCAATCTTCCCAACCTCAGAATACGGGTTTTCTGGCATCTGACCCCTCTTGTTCCTGAAATTTGCCTGAGCTGCGGCACTCCGACTGTACAGGTCTTCAGAGTCCAGAGAGTATCGGTCCAGTTCTCGTCTGTAGTAGATCCCTTTGTCCCTTATCATCGTTCCCACATTCTCAGGCCTAACCAAAGAAATTTTTGCACCTGAATTCTGATTAAACAGAGGTTTGATAGTTCCATAGCTCCTTGATGTTGGGGATTTGGGAGAGTTGTACAGAGAGGGAGAAGGTGGTGGTGGAGAAGGAGGTAAGGACTGTGGTGGTGGTGGGATATCTTCAGAGGTGTCAGGCATTGAAAGACTTCTGGTAAACTTCAGCATAGGAGGAGCCAAAAACTGCCGTTCTTCCTCTGTTATTCCTGAAAATCAGAAAGTATATTTAAAACAGTCTCCCACTGGGATCCCTCATATGGTGTTATTTCTGTATCCAACCTAAAATGCCAGGGTGCATTTCGTATGACATGAGGCATGCACAAAACTGTCAAAGAGGTCTTTTGGTTGATTCCTACCATAAGTATTCTTTCTTGTTGCACTTCCAGAGACCCGGATGCCAGAATGAAAAAGGATGCTACAGAATTTTAATTAAATTGATCATTGATGTGTAGGCAAATGTTTTGGTTTTATGTATCATCAAGGTAGCTGTAGAAAAGCACATTTTCTTTGAAAATTATTGAGCAGAGAAGACATTCTGTGCAGAAAAGTAGCTTGTGCCTTGCTCTAGCACTCTATAAATGTATATAGTAATGTAACTTAGAAACCTAATGAATTTTTAAGATGCATTTGAAACTTAGCAAAGGGACTGCGAAGACTCTACTGGGGAAAATAATCATAATGCTTCATTTCAACAGATGGCATTATATTATTACGAATACAGCTTTTAACATAAATAAACTGGATAATATTGGGATAATTTAGATGCTAATTTTACATCAGCATAATGTGTTTCTAAATTGATAAATATCACTGCTAAGATTACTACCAAGAACAAAGCAAACCCAAATTTGGTCGGTTCTTTTTTTCTCTTTTGTAGAAACATCCATTGCCGTCATTTGGAATGAAAAAGAGGTGAATTTTATGCCATTTGATCAACAGAGTTTCCTTTGTAAACTACACAGCATTAAACCACTTTTGCCTCAATAACAAAGAAAAAAGGAATAACATTTTGCCCTAGATAATGCATTGCAAAGGGCTTGTACTGATCTTATTTTTTTTTCCTTCTTACTGCCTTGTCTTATATATTCTAAACAAAGGAATTAAATGATAATTCCATAATAGTTGCCTACTGCCATCAAAGCAGAAGGTGGAAATAATGTCATCTTACACACAAACTTATTTTCTCATTAATTTTGTATAAAAATGAAACAGCCATTCACCAAGGTAAAGATGTTGGAGAAATATGCTTTAAGAAAGAAGCAAAGTTACTAAAGGTATGTGGTTAATGCACAAGCAAACTATACACGAGAAGCATTTTACCTATAGATTTTTGTCTTCTCATTGTACCCCGAGGTATACCCAGAAAAGGACCTTGAGGACTCCCTGGTACAGTGGGCGTCATCACAGCAATACCCTGTCTCTCATACATGGACTAGAAGAAAGCAAACAAAAAAACCCCACAAGCATTAAAGCACACAAATCTTTTACATGGCAATAACTCTTCTGTCATATCTGTTAATCCAATCCCCTTTTGCTTGGGATTGGTATTATTTTGGGGAGGAGATGAAGAGAAAGGCAAGGCTGGGCTTTATTTACATGTAATTAAAATGACAACAGCTGTAAGTGGAGCTAGCTGAAATGCTTTACGAGGCAATTATGTTAAGTTTGCAGCACATTTTGTGTGCGGTAAGAAAAATGAAGCACGAGTGATTGCATTTTGTTTCACTGAATTCCAAAAACCTCGACACACGCTGCATAGGTGTCAATGCTCACTCTGCACCAAGCTGTGTGATCTCTTCCCTTCTGAAGAGCAGCCCTGCTCTTGCACAGCTCAGGGTGTCTTGCACAAGGTTACACTGGCAGTCAGCATCTCAGCTAGGGCCTGAGGAACGCTGCCGGAATCCCAATGCACTCAACTGTCTCTCCTTGTAGGTCACCACAAAACTCTTTGTTTTCTGCCTCTTAGAATAGCCTTAATTTCCTTTCATCCCAAGCTGCTGAGAACAGCAAAGTGCTTGTTGTGTCAGGAATGATGCTCTTTTGGAGGGGTGGGCAATGCGAAAATACATCTAAAACGCAATAAAACCAATTATTTTTTTCACATACGAAGCTCTGTAAGAGCAAATTCTGCAATTGAGTAATCCAATTTCAGAGTCTGGAGTTTAAATCTTTAATACATGCTATAGTACTAATGTCAATTCCTCCCTTACAAATCATCATGTATTATTTAATCAAGATATTAACGCCATTAGGAATAATAAAAAAAACCTGCAGCAGGAGAAACCTTCACATTAGTCGAAACCATGTGGCTGCACTAACTAGCTGAACTAAACTAGCACACCTCGATTTTCAGCAAAGTTTTTTAGCTTGGGTTTAGCGTTGTACTGACACCTTCAAGTTCAGAACTTACTGGCGTCTCACCAGCTCAGATTAGAGGCAGAACAAGTTCACATCTGTTTCAATACCACTGAGGTAGCAATGGTGTTGATGCGACAGTCTCAAAATAGATATTAGGATATAACGAGAAAAGTTTTACAGGGCTACGTAGATTCTTCTGTTAAAAAACTATCATTAGAAATACAGAGTAGACCACAACTTAACAAGACAATAATAGCAAAATGAGTACACAACGCAATGTTTGTAGGTTAGTTTTCTGCTTCTTGCCAAAAGACCCCCTCCAATGTGTTTCAGAAGCGAAAGCAGTACTTCATAGCTACCACTCACATTCATATCTGTAGCTGAGGGAAAGCATCTACTAGAAGGCCGCTGTTTAATAGTTGCCACTCTTGAGTCCACAGTTGCATTGTCTGCAATTCTTGATGGCTTGGAAACTGGTACTATTTCATCCACCTTATCTGTAATATAAAAGTATTCAGTAAAATAAATATCATTTGTCCAAAAACTGAAAATCTAAGTATTGCAAGGTCAAAGGAAGAGATTTACTTTTCAAAAAAATGCAAAGAAAAAGTTTTTTTGGCATTTTAACAAGGCAACGCTTGAGCATCATAAGTCGTGCAAGCCGAGCACTTTTTATTGCTGCTACATAACATGCATGCTTTAGTTTTAAGCCTGCATGCATTTAATGTTTACTTAGTGTGACTCGAAAAACAATCCTCTTCTTCAAACCTTCAAAATGTGAAGGGAGAATATCTATATAGAAATGGAAAGAAGACCTTTAGAAATATTGAATCTGTACAGCACTGTTTCAAATAGAGATAAGCAGACTGTACTTAGTCATCAGAATTTCAGTGATATTTTGGACAATAACAAGTACTCCAGTGCTCTTTTACGCCTATTCTCCTTAAGTAATCACATCCTAATTTGTTCACACTCTTGGATTATTAGATTAGCATTAGTAACTGAGTCCTTTGTTCAAATGGAACTTTTCTATGTCTATTTTAATAACTGCACAGTCTGGGAATGTATTTAGCTGCAGTCATAAACAGACCAAATAGGTGAAGTCCAAATCTGAATGAGAACTTCAACATTTGGATTTGAGAATCTGATCTACCATATGCTATGATGCTAAAATAGAGGGAAAACGTTAATCAAGATCTTTTGAAGTTTAGAGTGTTAGTTTTAGCCCCGTCTCCAACTTTGGTCACAAACAAGGTTCATCAGTATTTAATAAATAACATTACTCCCTCAAACTGAAGACCTCGAAGTACCATATATTCAACTGTAGCCTGGCAGCTCCTTTATTGCCGCTTCTACTACCATGAAACTAAGGCATGGAGAAATTAAAACACCAGCCTAAGCCAGCAGAACAGTTTGATTTTTGAACCTGTACTAGAATCCAAACTTGAATCATACCAACAGGTTTCCTTACTATGCCTTCCATTGCATTTGCTCTCCCAAGAAAGCACAGACTGCACTGTATCACGTTAATTTAGTGGCTTTTTCTCTGAGGTGCCACCAAAGTAAGGATTAGTTACGTAGCCTGTGGTATGTATGTGAGTGCAATACCTTAGTCTGGCTCCTAGGCTTCCACAACCTGAGTCAGAGCAATGTTATTTTTTAGCAATTAGATCCATCTCCCAAATGAGTGATTATTTGCTTCAGCAAATAAAAGATAGCTACTTCATTAGGATACGATAGACTTAAACCCCCCAGGCTTTTGGTGGCCTAGAGATGGTGTTACTGCGCCAAGTATCAGATTTAGGGATTTAAGTTTTACCTCTCACTGGAGAGCAGCTCAGGGCCCTGGGTATGGATATGGATGGGAATAAGGCAGGAGGAGGAAAAGAGCTTTTGATCCCTCTAAACAGTAGATCTGGCTGATGCAAGGATGAGATTTTAAATGGGAGAAGAGAGGGAAGAACATTTAGCCTTCTGGTTAGGGAGAAGGTTGTTCTAGAAGTGGATATTTCAGTGTCACAGAGGGTCAGGGAGCAGGCAGGAAAGGAAGGGTCGAGCAGACCAGTAAGCTGATCACCGTTGAAAACTGTCTCACAAGGGTAGTGTTGTTGTTTCTTTTCAATTGAAGTTAGCAGTCAGTTATTTTAATTGGTCTGCTTTATTTTTTTGTGTGTTTTAAATCATCCAGTGGAAGGAGAAAAGGCAAAAAAAAATTCTTAAAATCATCACATGTATTCAAAAATAAAACAAACTTCAAGTCACATTTCATCAGACTTTGTAATACAAACTGTGAACTTCTGAAAGAAAAATATCTGCACTTCTGCTCAGCAAAAGGCATCAGGAAGCAATGGCGTAACCACGAACATTTGACCTATGCAGCAAAAATATGGCTAGACTGTAGAATTGTCCTCAGGGGATCTATCACCAAGAGCTTCAATCGGGCAGAGATTTCCTTTTAAGTCTCTCCCACCCTTTTTATCATCCCAGAAGGCAAACCTCTGGTCTTTGGGATACAGAAAGAAAGCGATTTTGGAAACTGAAGCACTAGGTACTCAAAATCTGTAAATAAGAAATATAAATATACCAGGTAAGAGCTGATCCCCTTTATTTGTAACAGACACATGTAACCATATACCCATTCAGACAACAAAAAGCTACAGGGGAAGAGCGATGAGGCTATGACAGACACTTGAAAAGCATGAAAATATTTGTTTGGGGATGAAACATACATACCCTCCAACTGCACTGATTTTGCTAGACAACACTAGAAGTCAGATCCTAGTTTTGGATCTGACCAAAATATCAGTTGGTACTAATTCTTCACACCATCTACTATTTCCAGTTGGAAAAAAAAAAAAAAAAACACCTTTGTTTTGTGTAAGTTTATTGCAGGTTTCTTGTCTGTAGACAGGGTCTCGGTCCTTCTATAGCTGCTCCCATTCGAGTGGTGCTTTGTGCCTCGCCAAGTCTAGCTAAAGCACTTTGAAACGGGAGAGGAGAGCAGGTCAAAGCTTAAGCTGCTTTGCAAAGAACTCTTTAGGGGTTCCTCGCGTAGTATTTCCAACGGCAGCACTGCTACATCTGCGCAGCTTCTTCTTTTGCTCTTACTGCCTTTGATCAGAAAGCCAAGGTAGGGTGGAGGTTGTCGTTTTAAAACTACGACAGAAATATTGGAAGCTACAGAAGCAGCCAGCGTGTGGAATGAGATTTATTCTAAATGGCAGCAGCTACATGGCGGGGCCTGCAGAATACGTCAAAACCTTAGCACCTGGCCGCGACTGCACCACACTTTTGAAGTGAAAGCACCATGTGAAAATAAAAACAACCTCACTGTCTTATCCAATGTGCTAATTAGGCCAAGAAAATTAACTGGCTGAGTTGTATTTAGCTTCATTCAAACTCATCCCAAAGAAATAAGACGTAAGCATATTGGGACAAAGTGTCAAGAATACGTCAAAACCTTAGCACCTGGCCGCGACTGCACCACACTTTTGAAGTGAAAGCACCATGTGAAAATAAAAACAACCTCACTGTCTTATCCAATGTGCTAATTAGGCCAAGAAAATTAACTGGCTGAGTTGTATTTAGCTTCATTCAAACTCATCCCAAAGAAATAAGACGTAAGCATATTGGGACAAAGTGTCACTTGCCTTTGCCTTTAACTAGGCTGGTCATATCCCCAGTACCAGTGTGCAAACCATGAATGCACCAGAACCACATGTTCAAAAGGCCGCACATACTGGAATAATTTGTCAGGCTTACTAATTGGCTTTTCTTCCAACCTCCGTGTGCTCTTGAATACCCTGCAGCATGCATTGCTTGTACCAATGAGAGGGGAATCTCACACGCTTGTGTTGGAAATTCTCTGAGGATACCTTTGCAAACAGTTTTAATAAAAGAGATATCAAAAAAGCCACAGAATGGGTGCAAGGATTGCACCTGGTGTGAGGTGTGTTGACAGTGTGGCCAAAGAAGCATGCCTCCAACAGTATTAAAAGGAACGCAGCTGGCTGTAGGTGGAAGGGAAGAAATACCCTGTCGTGGACAAAGCCTACACTGGAGGTTGGCCATGCCAGCTGCATTTCGTCATTAAACCACTCATTTAGCAAAGTACAGCCACAAGCACGCACGCACACACACTTATAAGGGAGCAATTTGTGGCTGACTGGCAGAATAACAAAATACTATCATCTGCTTTATTTTGAATAACTTCAGTCTCGCCGAAAGACAGGGAAGAAGCGTCTATGGCTCACTGGACAGAGAGCGCGGCTCAGTTGTAATCCTAGAAGAGGATTTTTAGCCTACAATTATTCTCTAGTGTTTGCCAGAGGAGGAATTAATCACTGCTTTTGCCATATAAATTCTTCTGAACCTTTACGAGAAGTTACAACGCTGAGAGTCAAACACAGGAGCCATGCTACACCTGTGAGGATTAGTTACCACCGCTCGAGGGGCTCCTGGTGACAGCATCCTTTCGGAGCACTGTCAGGGCTGTCACATGTATAAGCCAGTCTGATGCCTCTGCATGCATATAGCAATTTGAGTGCCACTAAATCAAATTCCCCCGAGAGAGGCAGCACCAACAGATATAAAAAAATTGATTGCCAAGTGCGTTTCCATCTGCCCTGTGGGTTACCAATTGCACCCGTCCTCTGCTCAGGGTGCCAGCCCTCAGGAAATTAGATGGCCTAAAGGCACAGAAAGTGGTTGCATTTGATCAACATGTAGGTTGTCTCTGATGAAAAGCTCTGAATCACAGACATAGTAGCACAGTACCCAACAGCATGTCATGACTTTTACGTTCTCAGGAGGTCTGGCTGCTAGGCAAGATGCTTTTTCTTTTCTTTTTTTTTTTTTTTCTTTTTCTTAAATAATTAATATCTGTGATAATTACAGGGGACAGTCTCCTCCTAATAGATTTGTTGCAGGAGATGGCTCTTATCCCCATAAACACGGTGCTTAGCGACTCCTGTTTCAAATCCCCGGACTCTCTCAGAGGAAAAATTATAATGCTGCCCATCAAACCACCAGATCCATCGTAAAAGGAACTTTGAGAATGAGAGTCAGGTGCCTAGATAGATCTGGTGGCACATCACTATCCAGGCCCCAAAAGAGAAATATGAGGTATGATCCTGGCAACATTACTTATTGTACAACATAGCCAAGACATGTGGATTAGCTCCACCGAGGGTCTCAGAAAGTGAGCTGGTCAGACCCACAGAGGATAAGAATGATCATGATCCGGTACAGGCTAACCCCAACACCTCAGGCTGGCATGCCAGAAACACCAGGCAAAGACTGATCGAACACAGTTTTGGAGGCGAGTATTGCCAAGACCTGTATACTTACCACCGAGTCCCGAATGCTTGCTCAGAGGGAATGGGATAATGGAGAAAGAAAACTCAAAAAACAGCTGCCTCAAGAAATGACTTGTATTTGTAAGAAAAGCAATGAATGCCTGGCACAGAGTAAAAAAATGCTCGTATGAAGTTAAAGTGAAAGAACAGAGGCAAATGTTCTTCAAATACCAGCAGCACACATCGTTAACAGTGCAAATATAAACTACAAAATGTTAGACTAATCTAGTCAGCCAGAATACAATGGTAGCCAGTGTAGGAAATGGTTGAATTCTGCCACCGATGGCCTTATGGCTAAGAATTAAAAGGACAGGCACATTAAAAAAACCCCTAAAAATCCTACGGTGTGGTTATTTTTTCTTCCCTCCCCCTTTTGCCTGGCGTGTAGGCATGGGCAACGAGGCCCTCTCGGTTATGGCTCTCTGCAGCCGGCCACTGCGACAAGGCAGCGTGGCCTGCGGTGGTTCTCGAGAGTCGCTCATCCCTTCGGCCCCTGGTAAGCACACAGTGGAGGATGCCACTGCGTCCTCACCGGTCCATGTCGAGGCACAGGTTAACTCGACATGAGGGGTGGCTCTTTGGGAGATGCGTGTTTCAAGGACCTGTGTCCTCGGCTGCTTGAGGAAAGCTAAAATCTCTGACAGGTAGTTATGGATGGCTCTTGTGGAGGTAGCCACAATGCCCAGCTGCAGCTCCATACGGCCCATGGACTGCGACATGAGGCCCATGGACTGTGCATGCTCCCTCTTGATATTTTCCAGCAGCTGCACAATCCTACTGTTGGTTTCCATCAACAGCTTCTCTCCCTCTGTTAGCTGGGGCTGCCCTCTCCAACCCCGATCCCTAGGGACAGGCTCAACACCGCGTTGCTCTTCATTCATTTCATCATTTCCCTCCTCCTCAGGAGAGTCACTTTCAAACTGAGGAGTCCTACTGAGTGACTGATCCCCGGGAGACTGTATGTCCATGGTACACTCCGGAGTCCGCGCTGGCGTTTGAAATCCCTCAAAATCCTCCCCAACGTTGCTGTGCGTTTCAGACGAGGACAACGGCCACTGCCAGCTCTCTGTGGTCCTGGCCGGTGAGTCTTCGTCAGAGGCAGGCACCGAAGATTCCTGTTCTTCGGCCGGCGTGGATGGCGAGCTCCCTCGGTGACGGCCGGCTTGCCCCGAGGATCCAGGAACCTCCCCATCTTGTTCCCCAGTGACATCTGGCAATCAAATAGAGGAGCAACAACCACTGTATCTGAGGCCAGGCAGATGGAGGTATCTACATGCATTGGACAACACATAGAAAGAAGCCAGTTGGGAAGCCAGAGTGTATGTGTTTGGGCAAACGGAAGGGCGGACTAAAGTTTAGTGACTGCTTTGGGCACGTGGCAGTTGACGTTATTAACGGATTTGGTTTAAATGCACACTATCCTGTACCCATAACACACACAGCCGTGCTGCATCCCAAGGCAGGAACTACCCATTCACCTCATCGTGACTGTGACAGGAAATGTCAGTGAACCTATCGAAAAGCTCACCTATGCACTGCAGTGGTGTCAGCCAGAAATCCCTGGGACGAGCTCAGGGCCAAGTGTCCAATTGAGCTTCCTGGGGTGCAGGATGTGCTCCACCACTGGCTGAGGGCAGCCCTTTGTTGTTCTGAAGCACTGCTGGCTATCTTCGCTTTTGTCCGACGTCTCACGTCACCCCCACCCCCAGTGCGCTCTCTCCCAAATCACTGCTGCAGCACCAGGGGGGCCGTCCACAGCATTTATCCCGCGAGCAATGCCCTCCCCAACGTTTGCCGGATTTTCTTGGTCTTTTCGCCAAACAGTAGGTAACACTGTCTGAGGGCATTGCTCGCCAGGATCTCATCGGCTTCTGAAAATAAACTTAGTTTTCATAGAATCATAGAATCACAGGATGGTTTGGGTTGGAAAGGACCTTAAAGATCATCGAGTTCCAACCCCTTACCATGGGCAGGGACACCTCCCACTAGCCCAGGTTGCTCAAAGCCTCATCCAGCCTGGCGTTTTGCCCTCCCCTGGCTACCTCTTCCCTTCCTGAGGGCACACAGTGGAAATCTGGGTGCAAGTGGTTCCCTGCAGCAGCTTAGTGTGCAAAGAGGCATTGCTACAGATGGTAACCAGGAGGATATTACGTATGTGCTTACTCTAAATCCTCCCCTACATAAAATGCACTCCCAAAGGCATGGCTAAGCTTTGCACCTGCAGCGACCACTGGCTCACGGTAGAGTGCCATCTGCCCAGCACCATGCTTGATTCCATGAGTCAGTGGCCGTAACTCTCACTCTTTACATGTTTTCAGAAAAAAAAAAAAAAAAAAAATGAGTCCACGTTGGCTTTTTGAGGGGGACAATTTGGTCATCAGAAATTAATCTGGGGTGGTCTGGCTAAAATCTTGCAGTAGGGTAGCCCAAAGAGCCGGCGTTCCTCACGCTCAGGCAAGGGGAACGTGGGAGAAGTGCTGCTGTCGGTGCGACCGGGACCTGGGAGCAGGGGCTGGCTGTTGCTAGCTGGCTGGCTGTGCTGCTCAGTGCTCTGAACGCCAGATCAGTAGCATGCCTACCCTCTGGCATCCCAGCCTTTAAAAATGTTATTCCTTAAGGATTAATTTCTGCTCTTTGAAATAATTTATACGCTGCTCTTCAGACCTCAATTTGATGCTGTAAGCTTGCATCTGGAAGGTGTTGCTGAGGACATGTTAAATGATACTTCTGGTTCTGTTTAGGAATCAGGGGCGGGAGTGTTTTATTTTTTATTGTTTATTCTTTTATTTTATATGGTTTTAAATGAAAGCTCCTTCTTACAGACCCAAGGATCCCTCCTATATATATCAGCCCCTGTCTAGCCTAATGTGGCACTCTTTATTTCTACACCCAAGTGCCTCCACTATGATGCTGCTCTAAAAAAGGAATTCTGTGTGGCTTAATATAATTATGATTTTTTAAAAATACTAAAATAATGGATATTATGTGCATTTAGCATTCAAAGTATTCACATTCAAAGTATTCACATTCTCTCTGTGTCTGGCTGGACTGTCCAGTTGCATGTTTTATGGAAAGTGAGGATGAGATTGTATTTGTAAAAAGGCATGAGTTCCTTATGAAAATGGATTTTAGGGACAAACTGTCATGCAATCATTGGCTCTTCCACTCCATGGAGATTTGAAAGGGATTGTAAATCAACATAACTGCAATAACTGCTTCTTCCTTTCCAATTCTTCTTCCCCTTTGCCTAATACAGCCGTAGCTGCAATCCTGCATTAACAAATCTCTCTTAACAACTACAGTGTAGGACCATGAAATTATTTCTCAGCATTATCCTATTTGAATACACATTAAAAAAAAAAGAACAAAAAACCAGGGGACCTATTTTTATCACACATAGCAAACACACAATTCAGTTAAATTCTATGGAATCGGAAAAAGACAAGGGATCATATATATTCATTCTGGCAGAGCCACTGGTCATATGAAATGTCTTTGTATTTCCTTTGACATGTCATCAGAAATTTCCCTGTATTTGTAAACTCCATTTTCCTGACAAGTGTTCTAAACAGAGCCCACCTAGCAATTGGTAAGTAGTGGAACCAAACTAAATTTAAAGTCAAAAACTGAAGCAACACAAAATAAAAAACCTCCAAACCCCACATAAACTTACGAATATTTCTGTAAATAGTATCACTGAGTATAGTTTGTTCAAATTCAGGGGCATCATAACACTTTTGTTATTTGTGCATGTTTCCACATTTGCCAGAGGCTCGTGAAGAACAGTTTCTCTGAAAAAACATATTTTTTTGCAAAGTTACTAATTCTCTATGAAAATTTACCACTTGCTATCCTCCTGATCAGTATTTTCAGCCTTTCAGGGTTGAAAGAACAGCATCTGGCATAAGTGCTGCCCAATAACACAAATGACAAAGAGGACAAGCAAGCAGTCTGTGAAAACCCACGGGCAGAACGTTAATTGTGGAAACTGTTGGCGAATACTTATGAATAATGAATACATTCACAGGTTTTAGGGTAGGTTTGTTTACTTGACTAGCAATGAAAAGGAGGAATATTCATAACTGTTATCATTCTTAACAAAGTGTTCAACAACTCTAGTAACTCCAGTTCCTGGATGATTTTTGAAGTATTGACATGGGGCATGGGGAAACCGAGGCTGTGTCACTGGCATGGCCTTACAGAACCAGCCATGGGAATACTGCCTGAAGGTCAACAGCTTGATGAATGGGTCAGTCTGCGCCCTATCAATCCATTCCTTGATGACCAAAGGTCGCCCTAAATTCAGACTGGATCTTGGTAAGATGATTGCACCAGTGGCTAGGTTGGTGCTGTGGAAAAGGTGTGCCAGTTACAGGAGGGGCACTGGAAAACCTGGCTTGGCCAGGAACTGTCCTTATCGGCCAGGGAAGAGGCTGACTGCTGTGGACAGCTCCCGACAGCAGGATTAAAGCTGGCTTTGAAAAAAAAAAAAAAGAGAAAGAGGGCACTAAGACTGTCAAGTCAGAATTGGCTATGGACCAAACTACATATCAACATGGTTGGTCTTGGTCGTTAACTGGCTTTAAAAAAATCTCTCTCCTTTAAAACCAAGCTTTAAATGCAGTGGGTACAAAGAAGCACAGCTGGCTTCCTTAGGTGGGAAGCAAAGGGAAGAGGGCAGATTCTCCGACCTTTCTAGTTGTTTCCACCTTACACACCATTGCTACATGCAGCGTTTTGCTCACAGTGATATATACAACTTACAGGCGAAATAGGTCACTTATGTCTTTTACAGATATTTCTATATTTACACCTAGTGACACAAGCCAAGAAACCGGCAGGCTCCAAAGCTGTGGCTTGCTTCATGTTCCTAACCTCATGTCCCTTGCTCTGATGGGGCATGACTCCCATTTTGATCCCTAAATGACCAAGTAAGGGAATCGGAAAGGAGCATGCATATGGGCTAAAGGACATGGAAACATCTGGAAGTCAGTGACCCCTTGCACTTTGACTTCAGTGTTTCCTCGCTGTGAGTCCTATGCAGCTATTTCCAAAAGCCACAATGGGACTCACAGGTTTCCAAAGACTGTTTTTTGTTTTACCTCACTGATTCTGTTATGTTTAAAGAAAAAAATAAGATCTGTTATGAAAGTGATCATGTAACAGTAGCTAGTGAATCTCCACCAAAGTCCTGGCTATCTTTCTTTCCTGTTAGGCAGGTGCTCTGTTTCTGCAGCAAAGCTTGCAGCCAGCTGCCTGTACGGGTGTTGCACTGGGCTGGTACTGAGCTTGGTCTGATGGGGTAGAGCAGCAGTTGCTCCTGGCGGCCACAGGAGAACTGCTGCATCTCTTGTGCCTGCAAAGAGCAAAGAGCAGGGGTGCTCTGTGGTGTGCCCCATCCTGGTCTGACCATGGTGATTAGCAGCCAGGTTGATTCCAGCCTTTAGGTTCCCATACTGTATCTTTGCACCACAACATTCATTACCAGTGAGAGTTAAGTTTGTTATTAGACACATTTAGGATTGTAGCAATTATTGGGTTGAGATACACAAATAAATGAACGGTTGATTCAGCTGTAGGGATAGAGGACTGAGACAGAGGCCAAGAACAGAGCAGGGCTTTGGATACAGACAAACTTTAGAGACATCAGAGGTATTTCTTTAACTTTTGCTCACTGAAGAACATTTGAGATTTATGCCTGTGTTGTGCCTTACCTGCCACTTGGACTGGCAGTTGATCCCTCCCCTGAGATGTGCTGCTCTTTAAGAATCCCTCCTTTTGCAATCCCACCATTTCTGTTTCACCTCTGCTACCGGATCGTTGCCTTTTCCATTATCTTTCCTTTTCAGACTCCCCACCAGTGGAGCTGGACGTGGGGTACCGTCTTCCAGGTACCGTCTTCCGGCTGACAGGTAGGTGGAGATGTTCCTTGGCCACAACAAATGGGCCAGGAGCTCAACAACAGCAGTAACAGAGTTGGGGAGCTTCCTGGGACCTGCCTCTGCTGCTCTGGACCTGGGCCTCTGCCTGTATCTGCATCATGCCTCCTGGGTGGGTGCATTTTTCAAACTGCTTAGGTACCAAGGTGAGAGATGCCTTGTAAATACCTAAGATAGATACAGACAAAAACTGTACCAGGCACAATCAGTTACGCAAAACTTCATACAATGCCAACGGCACCTATATGCTGTAGGATCACCCACCTTTTCTAGCATCTGCAGTCAAGCACAGTCAAATATTTGGCACATGTGTTTTTCCTTTGGAAAAAGTGATGGGAACACAGGACATTCATTCTTCCTTGGTGGCACATAGCCCTTAATATCAGGTACTGCACATGCACAGAGTTTGTTCCATCGCCTTCCCTAAATACGAGTTTGCAAGTTTAGTTTAATTTTTCTCATTAGCTGACAAAACCCGTTTCTTTGTAAAAAATCTGCAAAAATCAATTTCGTAAGCAGTACTAAAACTAAAGGGGTAGTCTTTATGTGTGCTTGTTCAAAATGCATAGAGACACTTAAACTACATAAAAATATGGCTGTGGTGTTGCTTTTATCTTATGGATTAATTTTTAAAATTTCTTTTATTTTTAACTATAAGTAGCTTGGTTTTAGCATAAAGACCAGGAGTTATTATGTGTATAATTTTTAATGTCTGGAAAAAAAACCCAAACGTCTAAACCAAGCAGGTGTACTTATTTACATAGAACCCTTCTAGATTTTTGCCACTTCCCATATTTATGCAAAAGACCTTGTCCTGCTTAGTTTGTAAAAGAATATCTGGGAAGTAACTTGATAAATATTTCCGGGTGAATATCTACGAGTGAGGGGAACTATGGAAATGACAATTTGGGCAAACAGTATGTATGGGAATCTAGACAACGCTTTCAAAGAAGCAGATGAACAAAATTCTAGACCAGTTTCCCAGTACTGATGGGGTGGTAGCAGAAAGATGAGAACCTACTGATTTCAAAAGAAAGCTTGATCATACTATAGAAGTTCATATGACAATGTTGCTTGTCACAGAAGCCATTGTACTTGATGAATAAATCTCTAGTGCCTCTGGGGAAAAACAGGTGATTCCTTTTTGCAGATGGTTAAAAATGGATCTCCGTTACATTACCTATGCCCACTGAAAACTAGTGTCTTGTTGGCTATTCACATAGGAATAGATGTGCAAAAATTCATCAAAAACCAAAAGTAGGTAAAGCATAATTAGGCCTTCAACATATTGCTAAGAATTTAAAGACTAGCTAAAGCCTTGTTTCAGAGTAAGAATATTACTGGTTAAGATTTAAATTTAAATTTGTTGTTTATGACCATATTTAGGGGAAAGAAACAACTTCAGCCTACAGTTATGTCATGTAAATGTATGGTTAAAAAAATAGAGAAATGGAATTATTTGAGTTTTTCGTTTAGACAATTAGGCTAATCCTCATAAATCTGCCACCACGAGCACATTTTAACCTGGAATTAACTTCTTCCAGCCCCACCCCAAATGAACAATTTTCAGGATTGTGCTTAAATCACAATGCCAAAATCACATATTTACCATACTGCAAACAATAGGCAGAGAACATTACTTCAGCAGTTAGCATAATGAGGAAATAACAGAAGTGCTTTGCAATACAGTCAAAAACATAAGCCATTTGAAACACTTTCCTTCTATGAAAACTGAGTAAAAATACTTGTATGTTCTCTGGGATAGTGTAAACTCTACAAAGTACACTAAAATCCAAAAAAGGGAAAATTAGGTAAAATAAATCAGTAAAACATAAAAGCTGCTTAGTGACTAAAATTAATCATTTAACATTGAGTATCTATAAATACCATTACATGATTTATGAAAATGATTTGTATGTATTCACAATAAAAAACTATCAAAACTTTCTTGAAAGAAAGTCGTCTGTGTGTTTCTAGGGCTGAACATATCTTCACATTAGTACATATAAGTCACATTTACATATTATCATCACACCATCAAAAATAATTTTAAGGAAGGCAGAAAACTATGTTCAAATTTTTTCTGTAGATACAATTTTCAAGTACCAGCTCTTTAACAGTATGTTCAATTAATGAAATAATTATACAGGCATTCCAAATGCACCTGCAATGCTGAAGCCTTACAATTCAGCCTACCTTGAAAGAGGAATGGTCATTGTCTAACAGTGGTTTCTGTTCAAGAACAAAAACAAAGCAGAGAATATAGTCAATACCCACTCCTACCCTGCAAGCCAGGTGGAATTTAAGCGGCAATTTGATGTTCTGTTTAAGAGACAGCATTTGAAAATTTGGCCTAGCCACAAAAGAAAGACAATCAACTGAAAGAAACCAAAAAAAGAAAGGTGGAGGACCTAGGACACTTGCAGCCTTCTCTGTTCTTGCACTTACTCTCACGCTTCCACACCGAGGGGAAAAACCAAACAAACTATGATGGATGATCTAAAACCATTTATTTTTAATTAGAACTTAATTAACATGGGTATTGAACATTTGAAGAAAAAAAAAAGAAATAGCAGCAAAGGGAGTTTTGAGATGAGGGAGATAAGTCCTTCATCTCCCTGGCTCCTGAAAAAGAGAGAGAACACATTACAAATGTTGAAAAAATTTCCCACTGCCCTAACTGTACCATGTGGGGAAACACATGCAATTTTTACTGTTCCTCAGGCACTCATGATTTGGAACATTTGGTTAGATATTCAATTAATGATGTCTGAGTATAGCAAGTGACACTCACATATGCCAATGTATTTAATTCGCCTGTTTCCAAACACTACAAAACCCATATTTTCTTTAACACTTACAATTCCTTTTCCAACTTCTTTTATACCATTGTCTTGTTTGGCTGATGCAGAAAGGTTTTGAAAACCTTTTTGTTTACTGTCCTAGAGTAAAGAAAAACAAGTGTCACCAAAGGCTGCTATGTACTCCAGAATAAGCTGATAAATTCAAAATAACAGTAGCATAAATGAAGAGAACACCCACATAGAGACTCAACTAACCTCTGCTCAGGATTCCCAGCCTTTTCAAAATGTTAGTTAAAGCTGCCCACCTTGAGCAACATAAACCCTGGTTTGAAGAAGTGCTCAGTAGTAGAGAGTTACCTGGTGTTTTAATATTCTGTGCCAAAAATTGTTAATCACCACATTGCCAGACAGGTGTCAATTTTTTTTTTCAATGGAAAACATAGGGTTAACATTGTTCTCCTTGAAACACGCCGATTTTCAACACTTTTCTCTTACAAAGTGTTTTAGAAGCATATATGTCATAGGCATGGTCCTAATCCTAAAACAACTTCTACTGCTGTGGACTCCCCACAAGCTAGGCTGCAAGTCACAGAGCCTGTAACCTTGCTACACCAACAAAAAGACAGGGCCAGTATTTTTTCACGCGTATACTTCACAAATTCCACGCAGAGTCACTGCTTTATGCTCATAAAAAATGACAACCTGATGACACCCTTTATCTTATTCCTATATTGCTATCTCATTCGAGTTACAAATATGTAATGCAAATCAGTTACTTACGAGGATACCCTTCAAGAATTCTTCATTAAGCCTGATGCCTTTCGCTCTCATCTTCTCACACACAGTGTCTGGTGAAGATCAGAAAACCTTCTTCCTACATAGAAGCACTGCAGATGCTGGAAACTATCAAAGGAGTTGCTGCTGTGAGTGCTGTAAAAGTCGCTTTGACGGTATTTCCATTGTTTCCTGCAGACAAATCTCCATCATCAACTCCACCACAGTGAAATAAAAAAATGATTTTTTGGAACCCAGACGTCTTTGTGAGTGGTTTCTTCAAACATAACATAACACTGGGAGCTAATCCGCTGCTTGGCATTCAGTTATATATATTTGCTCTGCAATTTCATTGTTTCAGATGCCATTAGAATGTGCCACCTTTGAAACAATGGACAACAGGAATGGGATGAAGTGTGAATGCTTATTGCAGACAGAGCTAATAATATTTCTTTTGAATGCCATCAACTGATATTTTTTCTGTGCAAAGGTTGCTATAGCCATAGTCTGTGTGGATGATATCACAGTGATTCTGTATCTGAGAGGTGGTACTAGCATTCTAACTCTTCAGAGGAGGAAAAATCTTACATTTGTAGCTTGTACTGTAGCCCACATGAAAACCCAAAGATCAGTGTCAACACACAGAGACGGATTATTTTATATTGATTACCATATCCAATCGAAGGAAAAACAAACCAGCCCCCTAGCTCACAACTGCCACTCGTGTGACACTCTCAAAGTAATATTTATTAATGCAGAACAATTATTCACCTTGCCATTCCCATTTCACTAGGAAAATTTAGTCTGCTCTATTCTTAATTTTGTACTTTCTCTTAGAGCGTTTTTATGTTAGGTTTTAAAAAGTGAACACTGTCCACTTTGCTTTCACTGAAAAGCCCAAATTACTAAATCAAACCCATTTCCTGGCAGTAAGAAAAGCTTAGGAAGATGAAACTTCTCAATCATGTATCTAGACATTTACAGATCCTAGTTTGTGGATGTGTTCCTTAACTATCATGTAATTTTAAAATTCTCCATCCACAAGAAGTTAACAATAAATAAAACTGAAGGAAAAATCCTTTAAAAACAAGCTTTTCATAAGCCACATAAACTTTTTTATGAATAGAGATAAATTTATTATTTTAAAATATTAATTTTGAAACTCTTATGATACCTATTTTTTGTGGTGATGATGAAAATATGACCAAGAAAAATGCATTGGGAGTTTCATAAATTTTCTTTTCATGTTTTCCCTTTAGAGTATTTTCAAATCTTCATTTTAATTTACCGCATGAATACTTTGGTTATTCTTCAGTATTAATGGGCTAACTACACTTAACCTAGAATTATATTTTAAGTACTGCCTCAAAAAAATTGCTGCTACAACTATTAGTTTACATGTTGCCATAACTTACTCATTCTACAACTCTTGAAAACCTACAAGGCACAAAAGAAAAAAACCCCACCTTTTCCACCTCCCCGCTATCCCGTAAAATCCAGCAAGTGGTTTCACTATTGAAGACACGTCCCCTCCAAACACACAATTTGAAGTTGGATGCTGTCTTTCTGATTCAGGCAGCTACTGTCAGCAGAAAGTCAGTGGCACGGATGAGGTATGGTTTATACTTTAGTAATTCGTGCTATGTAACTGCAGTGAAATGATAATACTGCGCATGCTGTACTGCTGTGAACCTCAAGATTTTACTGCCTCTCTCTCTTTCACCTCCCGATGAACCAGGAGCCCTCTCAACAGACAACCAACAAAGCCAAACAGACCCACACAAGCCATCATTTCCATCTTAATGCCTCCCTCATCTACGACCCAGAAAACTGAATTTTTGGTTGACGGAAGATTCTACAAGAACAAGGTGAAGATTATTTTTATATGCTGCCAAAACTTATTTTTTCAGAAAAAATACCAGTAGCAATGGGGTTTATTCTGTCATATTCTCTGAATGGAGAATAGAAAACATTACTAGCTGGAACCTCTGTTAGTGACCTGAAAGGCGGTCAGGAAAGAGCAGAAAAATAAAGAGTCAAAAATAGCCTGATTTTATCCTGTTTAACGTTAAAAAGAAAAAGCTCCCCTGTTGAGAGAAGATGCTGCCTACAGGCTAGCTTTCCTGTCTGTGACACTGAACTTTGTCAGAGAGGACATAGACTGTTCTACCAGCTATCACCTGGGGGCTCAGGGGGGGTTCGAGACTCTTCCTTGGGCTAGATGCTATGAAAACGTGCAAATGACACAGTCCCTGCTCAGGAGAGCTTACAATCTAAGAAAGCAAAATGACGTACAGGAGTATGGAAAAATACAGCTGAACAGGAACATACTTTGTATACATAGAGATACAGTTACATTTATAAAAACTATTAAAATAGCACCACTATTTCTACCTACCCCTCTGCCTAGCCAGCATTACTGAGATGATTGCTAAATAGGGATCGTAGGGGAAGTGGGTCTTTAGGAGAGATTTCAAGGAGAAGGTGGTGGCCTCATGAATCAGCTCAGGGAGGGCACTCCATGCATACGGGACAGCGTGGAAGATGTTCTATTGAAAACTTAATTGTGCAGAGCAGCATTTCTCCAGGACAAAAGTTCAAGTGTTGTGTGCAAGATCCCTATTTCCTGAGACAGAGACAGTGTGGTCATGGGACTAACGTCTGGCCATTAAAAAGACAAGTGAAAGCACTAACGTAGGACTACACTGAGGATATGTCACCGGCCACGTATTCTCGGTGGCTGCCAGTTAGCACAGTAACTGTGAGGAGATGGTATGGAAAGGTTTGGAAAAGAGTCGGATACAAAGAAGGAAAAAAAAAAAAAGGCAAGATGAAGGAAAGGAGACAAAAGGAAGAAATGGGGGGAATATTTTCAAATGTAGTCTTCTGTTTGAGTTCTTAGTGTGTTTGCAATTTATTAACTAAGTAACTAAAAAACATATACAATAATTAATGTACATTTGACACCATAAAATAAACTGGACCATATGCCAACATTTACATTATGTTAATATCCTTCACTATGGAAAGGTGAGAAACAGGTTAAACAAGAGACAAAATGCTTCCCCTTACCCTTCTTCTTCCGTACTGAAGCTTGGAAATAGAAAGGGAATGAACTGTGAATCAATTCTGTAGGTAATTTTTATATGCTAAATCCTTGTCTGTTATTTTGAGCATAAACATTTTTTTTCCATCTAAGACGTTAGTGTCTCCTCGCTAGCCTCTGCTATGCATGAATCTATCAAACCACAGGAGATAAACAGCTCGCAAAAGCACAGCTTATCAGGGTTTAGACCTTAACTATAAGAAGATGTTCCCCTGTAGATATTAGAGATACATGTCCAATTTTTTTTTTCTAAATTATTTTCTAAAAACAGTAGTTGGGGCAACTTACTGATACCAGGGCTTTCAAACTACAATAACAGGGCATTTTGAGATCTTTACAGATTGAAGTGGAAAGGAATCATTAACACACGTTATCTGCCGTATTTTGGATTAACTCATTTGAAAGTGAACAACTGAGATGGTCTGCTCAGTATCATGGGGAACAGAGTAGCTAAAAACATGCCAATAAAACCATAAGTATTGTTCAGAGCCAGGCAACAGAAGTGACTGTCAAGACTGCAAGATGTACAATATTTTTTTTAAAATTATGTTGTTTAGTTTAGCTAGGAGAAATTACAAAAACATACACTCTAAGTGAAAACGAAGGGGGAATGTCTACGTATCTTTTTTTCTTCTATTACATAACAAGGGACATTCAATAAAATTAAAGGCATCACATTTAAAGCCAATAAAAAGGAAATACATTTGTACACAGCACAGAATTAGCCTGTGGAATTCTTTGCCACGAGACATTATTAAGACCACGAGCTTCTTCAGTTCAGAAAAAAAGATTACACATATAGATTGATGAGAACATCCACAGCGTTCATCGAGGCATACTTCCTGTTTAGTTTGCACATATATGTTATGAAACAAGTTCTTATTCATTAGGTAGTTTAATGGGTATAAAAATGTGGGTGTTCTCATAGTTTGTACAGATGTCCACTATGTACACATATACATATAGAGATATATAAATTATATATAAATACACACAGACAATCTGTGGTTTATGTCAGAAGACAACTTTTAACTGATGATAGTGAGAACATTTTCTCTTTGGAAGCTTGTTCCGTTGTTGTGCAATTTAAAAATTCTTGCTCCTTCTGATAATAGCCCTTTTACAGGGCAAATACGAAAACAGGTAGACCACAGACGTTATTGATAACAGCAGTTATATTGGTTGCTAGGGTGGCAAATGTTCAGAGTATCTGGGAACTGGTATTTACAGTCTTGTTTGGGAAGAAGACAAATTTCTGCCATGCTCTAGCAGGGGACATACACTTCAGGAACATGCTTTAGGACTATTCTTTAGAATATAGTAGTGTCTTGCCACTGTAATATTTGCCACATCTGGATAAAGATACGGATGGCAAATGTGCTTAAAGATTCAAATATGTCCCGTGGCTGCTAGTCAAGAGTTGCAGTGGCTTCTGCCAGCTGACGAGAAAAAATAACAGATCAAGTACTATAACCTGAAGAGGGGGGTGAGAGAGCTCAAATCTGATGGTCTTCATTGCAGAGGGGACTTTACTATTAGTAAGCTATTTTCCCCTAGAATAGAGTGCTGCTTCTTTCTGCTTTAAGAACAGTATCTACTGTGTGATATTGAAAAGTAAGAGAAATAGAATACCCTCGGTTTGAAAGTGATTTGCAGAAGGGGATAATGAAGGGGGAAAAATGGTGCCTAGGTATTTCTGTCCCCTTTGGAAGTTTGTTGATAAGCCAGTAAAGTCTTACAACCTCTCGGCACTCCATGAAAGGAACACAAGTCAAAACACCCAAACCCCCAGAGTGGCTCCAGAAACACTATTTTACATTTTAATCCTGGAAGAAAAATTACGGAGCATTCACAAACTGCTGAAACCTTTAGTCAGGCTCCTAAACTTCCCGGCACAGAAATATCATTTTTTCAGACATCTGTCAGAGCTAAATAGTCAAGACTGTTTCATTTTGGTCTTCATTTGGTCGTTACACCATAGAGAAGACAGTAACCACCTCAGCACCCTTTGTCAGGTCAGAACTCCCACTGAAGCTGTGTCACTTGACTCACTAAAGGATGGATGGGGTCCATCTGCCCCAGGAAACACTGACTTCCTGGGAAAAATAAAGTGGCCACAAGGCTTTGATTCGTTCCAGTTGGCTTTCATATGAGTCCATGCCAGAAATAAAAATGATCACAAAATGTAAGTATTTAAATCAATGTAGGGTTACACGGAAAAATGGGTTTATTGTACGATAGACTCTTACTCTGCAGTGAGGGACATGGTTTGTTTTTATACCCAATTATCACTTGCTAAACACACTGTTCCAGTGTAACAGCCATATATGAATAGGCACTGGACTTTTCTCTTTGAATGTATGGTTCATTCATAACATATTTATTAGTCTAGCAGCAGAAATTCTATTTTTAAATGACCTAACACATTAAAGCCGAGAAGAAAAGAACTATTACCTTCCTCACTTCTATAAAATAAATCAAAATTCCCAAAGAATTATGCATATCTATAATGTGGATGATCAAGCAAAGGAATCTACAATCACAGTTCTTAAAATTAGCAAATAAAAGACTGAATGCTCAATATTTTTTTTATTACCAATAATGAGAAGAATTAAGTTTATATCATGCACAGTGGTCAAAGTGCACATATGTGCTTTCTCAGATCAGGGTCTAACGAAAACAAGTTGAAGTTGAAGCTGCTTTAACACTGTCAGCTTTTTAACAACAGCTTCTGGCAGCTTACCTTTATCCACTAATGAGAGGCCACAGAAATTTAAAATAAAACAATATTAGATGAAGTGAAAATTTAGAAAGCAAAGCTAACAAAATATAATACAGCATTACTTTTGAGTAGATGTGCCAAACTTTGATGATGCATAAAATGTATCAACATTCTCTTGCGTAGCAGTAAAGGCACAAGTTTAAACAAAAATTATTCATGCGAGTCATGCAGATTTGAACTCTCCAAAGATGCAGCATTCTTAAAACCTTTTCTGTTCTATGTACTGTACACAGTGCAGTTCCTTTTAGCCTACTTAACACATATATACATATTTTTTTTTACATTTCTATTATGCCAGCATGCTTGTCAAAAAACACTTTCTTACCAAGCTCTTCAAGCTCTGAGGTCATTGACTTAGACCGCAAGGTCAGTGCAGTGGTTGGAGCTCGCTTAGGAGGTGGTGGGGCTTTGCATTAAACAGAAGGATACACAGTGTAAGCAAATACATACCTCTCAAACACTATATTCACATACACATTTATTTAAAAGAATATGCTACATTAAATAAGGTAATATTAAATACCTACATGCGGAGGAAAAAACCCTGAGATGCTTTTCATGTACTGAATTTCTATACCGTTTCTACTTTTAGCGTAGGTGGTTTGACACATCAGCAAGCTTTTATGTAACAGGATACATAGAGACATTTAAAGCTAAATAACTGTGCACTTCTATTTTTCAGTAGGAGAAAAGACTTTCTAGAGAAAGTGCCTCACAGCAGTTATGCCCCTCCTTCTAAGAAATACACAGAGCTAAAAATCTCCTGGGGACCAGCCAATCTCTGCCAGATTAATTTCAGCTTTGAAAAAACTGCTAAATCTGAGAAATACAAGAAAGAAGATTCAAATTTCTCTCAGTAGTTATGGTGAGACATGGGAAAACAGATGATCCTCAAAATAAATAATATCTTAAAACATCAAGGCAATCATCTAGCACAGAAACGCCTCATGATAAATATTTCTGGCGGTCAGAAAGGGGCGTAACATCAGAAAAGATTTTGTCAATGTTGATAGGAAAGTTGGAGACTTCCAGTAAACAGGAATGGCTCTGGGATACCAGGAAAAAATAAGGTTTTTTAAGTGTTTTGGTCAATACTATACATCAGGCTACACCATTTTGACAAAAGGTGGCAAAGCAGTTTGCGGGCGAGAGTGATGGAGGAAAGAAGACAGTGTTCATCCTGTATCGTCTATATCCACTATGTCAGCGTCATCCTTTCCCTGTTAAGCTCCATCATCTTCTCAGAAAGGCTTGAACGCCAGTGTGGCACAAGAAAGCAAAGATATAGCTCAGGTCTGCCCTTGCCCAACAAGAAAAGCAACAACAAATCTGAGGGAAACTGCCCAAGATACTGGATTGTTTGATGAGGTTGGTGTCTGATACTGATGGCGAGAAAATCCTTCCACACAATTCCCAGGGTACGATGGCAATTGCCAGGTGACATGAAAGGCTACCAACTTGCGTCAAAAAGGGACAAGATTCAAAAGTGAATGAAAATGACACAGTATCAATAGAAGGCTCTGGAAAGATGAGAAAGAGCTGGGTTTGTTTTTACAGAAGCAGGTTCCCTTTGGGTTGTATACAACAGCACTTCCACCGAAGGCCAGTATGACACATCCCGAAAGGCAGAGGTGAAAGGTTTGTTCACAAAGTGTGAACAGTCATTCTATCGAGCTGAAAATAATAATGCAGGACCATGTTTGGACATTATTTACTTTAATATAGCTTTTTTTTCCCCCTGAGGTACTTTTTTTTTTAAGAAAAAAAAAAAAGCAATAGATGTCAAGAGCACTTAGAGCACAGACAGTCAGTTTTACTCATGGACACAGAGGGGGCCCTCGGGTGCCAGCTTCGAGCCCGCTCTTGTGTGAAGAGCCAGGCAGCTGTGAGTGACAATCCAGAAACCAGTGGGAGGAACAGGAATTTTCAAAAATGTGATGCTGCTGTATTGAAGACTAGTTAGCAGCAGCAATCTTTTCTGCTTAATGGTAATTATGAGAGCTCAATGACTTCCCAGAGTTGCTTTTACCTGAGCAAACTCAGGGGTATCTAAGGTGAAGGAAATAGTGCAGAATGCACTTTTTTTTTTTTTGGTCTTTTTGGGTTTTTTTGTGATGTTTTGGTGGTATTTTGTGTGGTTGGGTGAGTGGGTGGGAAACACAATGAACTTCTCAAGGGAGTAGCCCAGACTTATTATATAGGTTAACCCATAACATCTATTAAAATTAATATATTAAAAAAAACCTAGGCTGGAAAAAAACCTTGTCCTCTTCGCATGCAGACAATTCTTTCCCAAAGTGTTTGCGGCACATGATGCTTTACCAACCTCTCCTGACGTAACTGCTTTCTTGCCTGCAGCCAAGTGGCAGAAAAAGAAGCTGTGCATGTTTTCTACTTATGGCAGGAGGAGGGATTTTCCCTGGCTGGAACAACCTCTCTAGTTTGAATTAATCTAAGTAATTTTCCCATTACAATGCACTTTTCTACCAGAAATTCAATCTAAACATATTGCTTACTTTTCTTATTCTTACAGAGGTCCTTTCTACAACATATTTCGCAAAATTGTTAAGTTCTCAATGGTTTCAAGAAGACTTGAAATAACCTCATTTCAAATACGTTTGGAATTAATCAAAAGATAATCTGTTCTCGGTGCTTCTTCTCTCTCACTGCTGCAAGAAACTTTACTACAAGATCTTCAATCACATAAATGTATAAAGATCCATAAAGATGAAATTTCACAGCAAGCATGACAAAATAATATTATCTTTTTTGTCACATATTAATGTCAACAAAATTAAATCACTCTAAATTGAATAACAGTATGTCAAATTTTAAAAGTGAAATCTATGAAACAGAATTTTTAAAACAGTAATTTCAGGTCCATATTCTGTCTTCTAGGGAGTGAGAGCAAACGGAATCCATTAGGAAAAGTGAAAAATGTACCTTTCTTTCTAGCTGTGTCATCTGGATCAAGATTCCTGGTTACTGTGACAACCTTAAGAACTAGGTGATTGCCCCCTTGCCGAATCATGTTCACCACCTGCCTGTGGCCAACTTTCACTACATTCTCGTTATTAACCTGCAAAGAAAGAAAACAGTCTTTTAGATCAAAATGCAGAAAAAACCTGTTCTTTCAGTTTTACAAACAGAAGAAGGAAAGAAAAGGAAAACACAGAATTTCGAATTACTGTCTTCTAATAAAAATACATATTTAAGAAAAAGTGTATCGATGACACTAACAGGAAAATGAAGCTAGCTTTTCATGAAATATACAACTCATTTCCTGATAATGACCAGTTTAAAAACCAAAAAAGTTAATGAGTTCAACCAAATTGTTTTTGCATATTTCCAGCAATTGGTGTGCTACATCTCTGCATTTCATACACTAAAAATATTTTCTTAAATGATAGTCCTTTTCATGAATGCATTGTCCACAAATGTTTATACGGATTTTATGCCCTCTAACGTAACCAATGAGATACTAAGAAGCTTTTCTTTTCAGATCATTCAGGAAGAGAGCTTTTCACTCCTGAAGCAAGTTCTCATGTTCAAGTGACGTTCTTTTACTTTATGCACTCTCCTCATTTCCCAGCATCTGATCTGACGTCCTGGACGCAAAGGCAACAGGGCCATAGCAGTCCAAAGGAGTCTTCATGGAAAAAGAGGAGTTAATGACATGAAGCCCTGACCAGCTATTACGGTCCTGCCAATTCCAGTTTGAACTGCACTGCAACGTGAAACTTTAACATGTATACTCTCTGGGTAATTCCTAGTGCTACGTCATCATTTTTGCTGTCTTTCCATACGTCTTTCCATAATGTTAATTAATAGATACAGAAGAAAGCATAGGCGTAAAAACTGCAAATAAGCATGGATAATAGTAATTTATTTATTAATTCAGTCTATAAGAAGTCACTGAAAGTTATGTGAAATTAGAATGGTAGCAGCATATCAGACTGAAGTGCTGCTTGTGCTATTTGAACATAAAAGATATTGAAGAACGGAATCAGTGAAGAAGAGATGCTGCCAGAATACATGCTGGGAATTTGATCTCTATCCAAAATTCAACTGACTCGGTTATATTTCATCGAGATCACTTGGTGCCTTCCAAAATGAACAGTCATTTTCAAAGTAAGTGTTTTTAGCCTCCTCTATTTATTCTGACAGGCTGGGCATCTCACACTCTAAAGAATTTACAGTTTAGAGCTCAACCTCTCATTAAATATTATTGCCATTTAGCAGAACAACAAGCACAAGCAGACCCATTCCAACTTGCAATCGTTTTTCCATCCACTGTATCAAAGGAAAATCTTGCCTTTTTTCAGGATTTAACTGAGACAAAATGCATTAAGATGAAGTAACATCTTGGTAAACCATATTTTTAATCCAACACTGCAGTCAGGAGTCTGGAAGTATGGTCTGTGTACTATGTCTATAAGCTTGAGGTGCTTTTTTGAGACCCTTGTTTAGTTTTGTATACAGGGTGTAACACATGCTGAACATCCAGACCTGTTGAGCAGGCAAATACAAAGTTCTCTCATTCTGTAGGTGGAGGATATAAAAGAATATCAATTTGAATAGCACTGTTGCTGTTTTGTTTTATTTTACACTTTCTTAGCATCTGGTATTTAATTCCAAGATAATTATTTAGCTGGACCAATAGCATCTAAATTTAATCTGTCTGAAACATTTTAGCAGAGTTATCCATTTACTTCTGAATTCCTTCCAGTATTAAAACCTCAAACAGGTAATTCTTTTCCATAGCGAAAAGGTTCATGCAATTAAGAACCACAGAATACATCTACTCTGTCTTCACTGGAATTAAATTTTAAGGTTGGAAGCCTGTAAAGATTAGAATATATCCCTTAATGCTCTCAAAAAAGAGAGACCTCCAAATAAATAAAATGTTAATATTAATCAAACACACGTACACTTTGCTAGTGTAAAGAGATAAATGTGTAAAATGACAAACAGCTTATGCAGCCATACCATCTGTTTGCATCGTTATGTGCAATGATATTTAACATTTAGAGCAAGAGCAAATATATACGACATGTTTTTTAAAGCTGTCTCAGAAACAGAACCTGTAAATGACTGTTTACAGCAGCTTTGTTTAAAAGGCACAGTTACAAAAGCTGGTACCAAAATGATTTATGTTGCAAAAAAATAAAAATGTTGATAGGAGATCTGAAGATTATTTACCTCAAAGAGTTTACAGAAACACCTGATAACAAAAGAACAATGAAATCAGCAGAGCAGTACCTCGTCTTCGCTCTCTTTAGCACCTCAGTGGGTAAAACTGTGGCATGATTACAAAGCAATAACATGGGAAATGGCAATAGCTTAGAAGGAATTAGGATTTCAGTGCCAGATTCTCTATTTGTTTTAACCTTCTTCAATATTTATATGTAAGCCCAATGACTGCAGAAATGGTCATCAACCAGCACGACACCACAGTTCTGCCAGGTTTGTTTGAGAGTTTTAGGCTGATATTGTTCAGCAAAACTTTTTCAGGTGTGAATAATTTGATGAGACTGTTCCTCTGCTTCCACTTCAAGCTTCAGCTTCCCAGAGCAATGCAATGCACTTGAGTACAAACCATTCAGTTCTCCAAGACAAAACGCGGCGTGCTGTGTCTGCTCTCCACCTCCCACCACTGTGACCACAGCAGACAGGTCGCCGTTCCCTCCAACACCCTCTTGGACACCTCACAGTGCTTTGGGGCTTGCATTCAACGTGCTTCACAGTCGGGATTCACACCTGCTTAAAGCTCCAAACTAGAGGCTGTGATCAACAACGACGTTCCTCTTGCACAAAGAGCTTTGAACGCCAGCGATGAAGAGTTGTCTCTCCAACACAGCCATTCTCTCACGAGATGATTCAAAAATATGGAGTAAACTTGTGGCAAAGCCAACTGACAGTCATAAACCTCACTGTCCGGAATATCCAAGCCCACCACTCTGCCTATCTTACTGAGCATTTATACAGAACAACATCTAAACCCCACAAAACCCAATAAAAATAATGAAACTTCATCCAAGAATGAATAATGATGCAGTCTCTCCAAGAGCAAATTATTAACCAGATAATAATTTTTTTTCTGTATGAAATATTCCCTACATGAAAGAGCCCTCCATACAGATGATATATGAAAACTCCCATGACATCAATACATTTCTCTTGAACTTTACAAAGAAAAAGATGCTCCTGTTCAGGCAACCATGTAATCCTGATTACACCAGAGACGAGCACACAGGACTGAGAGTAACAACAGCTTATGAAATGGAAGAAGTTTAGGAAAGGATGGGATAGGGTAGACAGTGGTTTACAGCGCATATGAATGAAAGGCGGTAAAATCACTTGATGGGTGATTTCGAGAAATGTACTCTAGCTGGAAAGAATACTAGAACAGAAGGCATGAGCCAGGAGCAAAGGAGGAAGGCAGAAGCAGTACTTAACGTGAGATGACTGCTAACAGCACAAAGGAGAGGAAGGAGGTATCTTCTCTCCTGGTCTGTTTTTCCAAAGGCACTCTAGGAAATCTCCAAGGCAGCAAATGGTTGAAATATGATGCAGTAAGAGAGAGGACTACAGCAAGATGCAAGGCAGTGTAGCCACACAGATGCTGCTGGGAGCTATAGAAAATTGTAAATTGATTGTTTCATGTATAATTGCATCCACACACTGCTAAATGATCACTATACTGCCTCCGGGGCAGCTGGTATTTACTTTAGAAGCAAGGTTAGAGATAGAATTACCCGGAAAATTGTTTCCTGAAGATTAAATTTACCCCCCTGCCCCCCCAATAAATGTATAATTCCATATCTTAAAGAAAATGAACGAGTGTATTAATCTCCATAGTACTAATTCCCCACAGGAGCTAGCTGGGTGGGTCCCCATTCTTTTCCCACACCCCACCACCACGCAGTATTTAATTGCAAATACTTTTCACTGTGTAAATATGTGCATTTAGTTTATTTACATGTCCAGATTTAGGCCAGGAAAGAACAAATGCTATTATTTAAAAATGCGGATTTTTTTTTTTTTGAAAGACCACGTTAATGAGTGTCCAGAGATGCTGGGGTAGATTTTACGAATATTGGGACAGGCTGCATAAAGGCATTTTTTCCTGAAATGTATAACTATGCCATGGGTTGAAAAATAGAACAAACAAAAATAAAATAAAAAATAAATAAAATAAAATAACCTGCATATTGTAGGATAGCAGATGCATCAGCTGGAACACATTCACCAGAGCAGCCTTCCCGTAGGAAGGTGCAAAAGAAAAAACACTATCAGAGAAAGAGACCTTTGCAGAGTTTGTTCTATTAATAAAAAAAAAAAATATCTTAATCTCTTCAATGCATCATCCTAATCCTTCCATTATTGAAACATTCACTCAGTGGAAAATGCAGTCAATTATTTTTAACAGCAATTAAGTAGACAAAGCTCAGTCATTGTGCTCAGAATGACAACTGCATTGGTGCAACGGGGAATAAATTCAACCTGCAGTTCTGAATGTGCATTCTGTCCAAACAAGCTTCTCAGAAGCTCTTCCTATCCATTGAACTCAAAAAAACCCAACAAAAGCCCAAACCTGTTACACATCCTTACAAACCCTTGCTTACATCTTAAAAATCCACCATTTTTCACAAATACTTAACACACCCATGTCCAAAATTTGCACTCTACAAGAATACTTAGGGTCAAAAAATCCTGTTATTTGCTTTATGTTAAAACCCCTTAATTAATTCTAAATGCTGAATGCTTTTACCAGTGCTTGCCTTCTGTTGTCAGTATTGTAAACCAGCATCATCCACAGGCACCTGAACAGCACAAAGGTACATAGTCCACCTAGAAAAGCTTCTGCACAAAGCAAATTTTAACCAATTCTGTTGGCAGCGTACTTTTCCCTGGGTATTACAGGAAAGGACTGAATTAATACATTTTCTGATAAGAGTTTGGAGATCCAAATGAGGAGGAAAGTCAAAAAGTCCAAATCCGAAACACGTTTTGAATTTATATGACATTTTATGTACTTATAAAATGCATTTAACCACAAACACTTTCAAGATTCTTTGCCTTAAAAAGCTGGCACATGAGTTTAATCTGTGTCTCAGCCTAAAATAGAAGGTAATAATATAATAGATCAATGAGCCCCATAATGGAAATCGATTTATGACCACATCCCATTGTCCTGGGTTCAGCTGCTCCAGCCAGGCACCAGACTTTTCCTTCAATAGATGTAGCAGTGGCCAAACTGTCGTCTTCTGAGCTGCAGCACTAATCCCGTCTCTTTCCAGAGACAGCAGAGCCACGCTGTTGAGGAAGGCTTTAGGCTGCATCTCTTCATATCCTTGGGTAGCATCAGTACTGTAAATCTTCAGCTTCACTTTGGAACATCTATTTCTGATAGAAGCATCAGAATGGAGGCATCTCAGATCATCAACTCCAGACTCCTTTGTTGTCATGGCAACTGCATCACATAATTTGTTTCTTAACATTTAGCCAAGCTCCATCTTGGAACTTCTTGGATTTCTTGTCCCTGTTATTACTGTTAGGCCCAGAACCTCTGAAAAAAATATTTTTCTTTTTTTTTTTTTTTATATAATTTCCATCCTAGGTGTGACTAGTTGATATTAATCCCTTTTTCCTGTGCCAAACTGCCAATATCCTAACGAGCTGTTTTTCCCCTACTCTCCATGCATTCTACTAAAAGATCAGGTGTGAGTAACATCCTGTCTTGGCTAAGCAAGCACTTTAATAACTTATTATGACAACGAGTCTAAAACCTGAATGGAGCACAGCAGCTGTCCAGAGCTTCAAAGCCAGTTTTGTTTTGTTTTGTTTTTTTTAAGTGTGCCTAACTTCAGTCCAACTAGCTGACAAAGATGACATTTTTGAGTATCTGACAGAGCTGCTTACAGACGGCCAGTGAAACACATTTGGGACTTTAAGTTGAGCAACAAAATATTTGACCTTAATGTTGGTTTAAACTGTAAAAGCCCTGACCTTTTTCCACAAGAGTTAAGTTGTGAATTTTGCCCGTGTGACCATGTACATATCTATACAAACAAACACAGCAGAACAAGAAAATATAACCGGATATTTTAATGGAATGTCCCTTATCCCCAGTTTAATTAAGGGTGTTCGATAATAATCCAGCCTTACTAGAAAAAGTAAGCAATGGAATAATACATCAAAGTGGTTTCTCAATAACATATTGCTTTGTCCCATTAAAAACATTGCCAAATAGCACAAACAACAGTATTGTTTATGTACAGAACTCAGTGATTACGTTTGGGGCCAAACTTGGAAGAATACACCATAAGAAAAGCAGCAGAGATGAAGGTTGCTGTTTATCTCTTACCCATGCCATGGTTTAAAAGGTGGAACCATGTCAAACTAGCATTTTAATCTAAAATTTTGCATTTTGTGCACCAATACCTAATCTGAAAGCTGTTGAAAGTAAATAACTACTGTCCTCATGAGACTACCTTATACAGAACATTTAAACATCACTCAATTACTTGGACCCATTCCTATTAAAAATAATTGTCTCCATTAATCAGTAGCTGTTACTATTTTGGATTGTTTGGCTTAAATCACATTTCTTAGGAAAGGTTCAATTAACTTTATTGCAGTTGATTGAATTGCAGTGTACCGCAATCAATTAAATTACACTTAGGATGAATTTGCCCAATGGCTTTCAGGTGCAAGAGGTGGCAGTTTTTCATGTCGGAGCTTCTCTTAGGGAAAAAAACCAAGTGATTTGTGCACATCTGGTTTGTTCTCTCATACACACACCTGAAAAGGTTTCCATTTCTGAGGAATCTTCAGAACAGCGTTACACCTAACTGGTATAGATTGATACACTCAATATTTTAACCTGGTTTAAAGAATGTGACTTATATTCACTGAATGCTTAATGGGCTGGGAATGGGAAAGATGACCAAAAGGTGCACAGCGGTTGTCTGGGCAGGTCTCTGCCCCGTTCACAATTTCTGCAGGCTCAGAGTAGTTATCAGACAGGAGTTTGCACCTGGGAATAAGGTTTAGAGGTCCCCAGCTAGAGTCTGGGCACAGCTTGGTCCATGGCTAGGCAGAGAGTCTGGGCACAGTTTAAGATCTCATCTCCTTTCTCTACCAAATCCCTCTCTTCTTCCCTCCCCCTGATAACTCAAGGAGTACGCCAGAGCCAAGTATGTCATCTGGCTGGTTCACAAGGATCCTTAGGAGGAGGGTGGCCTAATTTAATCACAGAGGTTGGGTTTGGCATTCACCTCACCCCTTGTCCTGGTTTTGTGGGCATCCTATTTATTTGCTGCTCCTTTTGCCTTGGCAGCATGTACTCATTTTGTATATCCGAGTTCCAGTAGTCCACTTTCTGGTATGTTTGCTTCTTTTTGCCTTAAAATAAACTCCATGAAAATAAGCTGGGTGTTTTGGTTTGGTTGTTTTGTTTTATTTAGTTTTTGCAAATTCCAATGCTTTATAAGAATATGTTCTAATTTAAAATTCAGTAAAATTAAAATGCAGTTTGAAGTGCAACAGCGAGTATATTAACATTCATTTCATGAACATGCCTCTTAGATTTAATTTGTTCTCACATGCTTTTATAGCCTATAAATTACGATACACAGCCAGCACCAAAAATAGGGTACCAAGAATAGCAAACTAGAGGTCACCCATATACTAATGAAACATCTCTAGCATATCTGCCCTTCACAGATGAAAGCATGCACGAAAATCTAAAACTACTTTACCATTGCAATCGGAGCTGCTTTCAGCTCATTTCTCTGACATATCCATAGCTACCCACCTCTGCTGGGGTTTGTTCTGAGCAAACTGTTTTTTTCAGATGAAGAAAATAAACACAACTCAAGCTGCTCATTCAAGCAGTGGTTCTGCAGTGGAAAAGCAACTCTTACCCCTCTCTGCTAACCACACATCCCCGTACTCGTTCGGCACGCTCACAGCAGAGTCCCTGATGCTTTGCGAGGCCCTTCTGAAAAACTGACTCCAGATTAAAAAAAAAAAAAAAAAAAAAAAAAATTTTAATCTGGACCATTTAATTCCAGATTAAAAAAAAAAAAAAAAAAAAGATAATTTTAATCTGGATCATTTAAGTGTAACGCTTAACACTTCGTGGTTTCACAAATTGTCACTGTGATCTGCGAACGGCACTCGTCTGCCGCGCTCTGACCTTTGAAGTGATGAAATGCTTCAGACTGCGATTAAACAACTCCTAACTTAACGCTTTATAAAAACATGAGGCTATGCTGAACCCTAAAAATATATCCTTTTCAAAAATCAGGAGTACAGCAGTATTATGAAAGCAGTGAGAAGACAATAGATCTTTATTTGAATTCTGAATGAACCACTTGATAAGTATTTACAATGGGTAGAAGACAGCAGGCTGAGCTTTTCTATTTTTAAAACTGTGCATACCTACATTAAAGGCCATTAGGCAGAGAATTCTAAAATACGTATCAAAATACAGATCTCTTTGTGAGTATTAATAATGCAGTCCAATATTCTTCTTCATTAGGTAAGCACACATTAGTCAGGCAACACAATTTAAAACTAAATATTATACATGCAGTATAAACTGACTGGTTATGGACGTGTCAATGATTTTCAGTTGAAACCTTCACAGAGATTGCACAGATATATTGACAGAATGTGCTGTCATCAAGCACAGTTAATCTGCATTTCCTCCTTCCACATAGAGTCACTTTTCAGAAGATGCATCTGCACTAGCAACAAGAAAAAAATGTATTGCTCGTGTATTTGGGCTTATGTAGGAAAGCCAAAGCCTAATCCTACAGCATACAGAGGTAATTCTCTTAAAGTCACGTTAGCTTTAACCGCCCTGCCTTAACCTTGGAATTGGTTGCAAGTTTTTTTTGGAGGTCATGGATCATGTTTTTAAAACTCACAGAATAGTTAGGTTAGGATATATATGATGGCATTTCCTATACAAACCTAGAAGAAAATGCAGTAAAACATTAAAAGCCAGACTTGTAAGCAATGATTTTGTTCTTCATAAATACACGCTGCAAGGAAATAAGAGCTACATAAGAAATCTTTAAACAGGTGACACAACCGTAAGCAATATTCCTTACTCAGGCGTGCAATGCACTCACTATCTTTATGGAAGAGCACACGCAGGACTGCTGCCAGAACCAGAAACCTGAACAGGAACAACTCCAGCTTCATTTTCCAACCACACAGACCGTGCCTCGTTGTAAAGCACATTTTCCTTGATGTTTATCTTCAGTCAGTAATGTTGGGAAGGAGTGCAGTTTTGTGTTTTAATACTGATTAATAGGTTACTATCTATATGGACAGGTGTTCGAATTTGTCACCCACCAGGTGACATCAACCCTGCATGCAGGCCCCAGGTTTGCATCATTTGTGGTTCTAAGGTCCTTGGATCATTTGCCTGCTGTTTGCATGGTAGAGTCATGCAGCTGACCTGTACTACAGAAAAGCATCCTTTGATTCAACGAGGTCCTGCTTTGATTAACTTTACGCTTATTGACTTCAATAGCACTTCTGACTAAAGAACTGATGAACAGTTTATGGCAGCAGACCATTTTGCCATGGCTGTGCCCGAGAACAGGAGCGAATAAAGGCTGAAGTCTGGACTTAAGAAATGCTTAAGCACGCAGAGAACAATCAAACTCCCATAAAAGTGTTTTCTGTATCAGATTAAAGAAATACGCATCAGTCAGTTGAGTCATGAACTTGGCGATGTTAGGAGTGTCCCACTCTTATTTAGAAAATTACTAATTGCACTAACCAAACTGCAGTTTTCTATTAATTGCCAAAAGAACGTGCATGTTTTATGCAAGGCTTCTGAAACTGAAAATAAAAACTAAAAGAGCTATCAGTCATAGAGTCATAGCACACCACAGTTACAAACATGGAAATGTTTAGTTTGAAATAACCTACCAAACTAGATTACTCATCAATTTAAATCTATAGGCAAAGAACTGGAATTACTAAGGAAAAGAAAAATCGTCTCCAGCTTGGTTGCAGAAAGGGATGGTCCTCCAGATCAGATTGATGGCTCCTGGAATGCTAACCGTGAGGTGTAAAACTCAACTACCCACATTGGCTCGCTTAGAATGTATTACTTGCATGGTAGATAGAGTGTGTTGTGCTTCACAACTATTTATATTAAACCTAGTCTTGAATATTTTGGTTCTTTGTTTAAGAAGACTAGATAGAATTCCATTATTTTGTTTCACAGTTATTCTTCCTTTAATACTGCATCAGAATTGCACTGCAACCCCAATTCAGGCTCCCATGCACCTTGTGACCTTTAAGGCTGTGCTTTGGTTCAACAGCCTTGAAAAGGGGAAAAGAACTAATCCACTGTAATGTACCTAACCAACCATCAGCCGCTAAGGCCCAGTCAATGGAGGTGAAAAGCTCTAACAGATTTGATTAGGAAGCACATCACATTATAAAAAACAATAATGGACAATCCTCTTGTATCTACTTTTGCTGAGAAGTGTCGAGATTCACCAGATGCACTCTCAAGGCCAACAACAACAATCTTACTCATCCTACTTTGTAGAAGAATATCAGAACATATATCCATAATTATAATGTCAGACACTATCCCCAAAAACACAACATCAACTCAACAAAAACTCAAAAGCAACAAATGACAACTTCTGCAGCTCTCTTTAAAGAAAACAAACTCGTTTATAAGAGCAACTTCATTAATTCATAATGAGACTCTGTTGCCACTTCAAAGAAGAAAGGTTCTAATTTACTTACTATCCACACAGAATGACTTTTTATCATCTCAAGCAAGGGCATAAGTGCCAAAAGCTTCTCTGTTAAGAAGGAACAATTTATTTTGGTTAGTGAACGAGCATGATAGAAGCATAACAGCAGACTCCTCAGAGCATTTTGTCAGAGTGAATAAGGATCAGCAACAAACCTTCCATTAAGTTTGATTTTATTTGTAAATAGTTAGAAGTAAAAATCTATTTTTGTATGATCTGATGACTCACGGAGCACGAGGAAAATTTCTGGCCTTTAAAGCGGCTCCACCTAGCCTACACAGAATACCAGTCCTGAGGCAATATCCTTGCAAGCAAGAGGCAAAACCAGTTGAGCAATGTTTTGCCTTACGCGTTGCTCCCAGTCTGTGGGTGCCTGCGGTGGCAATGAGATGAAGCAGCCTGTCCTTTGGAAACCTTTGCTCCGCGGGCAAATTCTGTATCGAAACAAGCTGGAAACACTTCTTTGGAAACCCTTCTTTCCTTCTAGTGGCCAAAAGGAACCCAAACCTGCCCTCCTCTTTCTTTCAACACCTAAAGTTAGCAACAAAATTGCCTGCTTGGCAAACAGAAGTCAGCTGTGCGATGGGTTGGATGAATCAGTGCTGTTAGGCGCTGACATTTTAGGAGCACACTGAATAGCTCTACGACCATATAAAAATGTAGCAACTCATCAGAAGCATATTATTGAAATAAACATGCCACAAAACTGAACACAGGCACCGAGGGGAAGGAGACAAATGAAGCACAAGTGAAGATAACAAGTTTTTCAATTAGAAAACAGCAGCCTCATTTGTAACAACAGTAATTTTGCAGACTTGTTATCCCGCCGCTTTTATTTTCTGTGCATAAAAAAACCCTCTCCAAACCCAAAACATTCACACATAGTAATACCAGTAGGCTTGATTCTGTGTTAAATCTTTTAGAATTTGAATTAAGTCTAAAGCAAGCAAGGAAAGATCAGAAAAGGAATTTAGGAAGCAGGTACAACAAAGGAAGAACAGAAAGGGACAATGCTGCCATTCACTGAAGGGCAGAAATGCTGGGTGCTTCCAAAAGTAAGGAAGAGACACTTGGATTTAAACACTAAGTATTATACAAATCCCTTATAATTTAAATTTAATTGCTTCATAACTAAGTGTTGTAGAAATGTCAACCAAGTTCTTATGCAAAGGTTTAAATCTTACAGGCACTGTGGGAAGAGCCAGTGTGTTCCATAAAGTTAGAACGGTCAAAAACTATGCCCAGGAGATGGATTACCTTCAGTGAGACTTAGGAGCTCAAATTCCTGAAATACTGAGCAACCTGGATCCCACTGCAAAGGAGATACAACTGCCCAAGGTGTTGGGATGACTCCTGTGAACACTTGATGTGCCAAAGTTTTATCCTAAATCCTCACCACCAGCGAAGGGCCAGTCAAGCGCTCGCTCCTGACAGCAGTACAGATGGCAAGTTACGCACCGCAACCCGGCCGCCTTCCTGCCTGCTGCACTCCCTGCTGGGCTACTAAACCCTCTCTGGCCAGCACCTGCAAGGGCACTCCCGCCAGATGCACCGAAGGATTTGGGAAGCAGCATGGGCCAAGGACCATTTCCAGGAGACACGATGGATGCAGCTGCCCTGCTTTGGAGGCTGATTCTGATTGTATGATAGTGCATTGTTCTGTGCCAGTGGCCATCCACGCCAGAAAACCTTAAATACTTGAATTTACTAGCGTGTGCGAATTTTACATGGAAGAGAGAGATCTGGGAAGAAATAACTTTGCATTTTGCCAAACACGCATCAAGTAATCCCATGAGTAGTGACTGGTCTCATTTCATAGCTAGCAATAACAATTTCTCTAATGACATGTTGCTCACATGGCTTTGCAGTGTGATACACTCACATGGAGACAGAACGGTGAGACAGAGGTACACTCGCAAGTCTAACACATAAATTTTAGATGACTTTAAGGCAGTAATTGATTCTCTTTGAATAGCATCTTTTTTATACCAGCCTCTTAGCTCTTTGTTTAATTGCCCAAATCGCAGTAGCATCACAACTGATTTCTCTCCAAATATCTCAACCTAAATCAGTTTTGTCCCAGTTACTGACATTGACAAGTCAGTCTGGCAACAGCAGAGGGACAATTTCTGGGTATCCTAATACTGTTTTTATTGATTTCCAGGTGGTTTTTTTAGACTACAAGGAAGACAGGCAGGAAAAATGTCACTTAGATCCTGAAGTCAGACCATGGTAACAGGAAAGCTTCAGTTCTAGGAAACTTGCTGTAAAAAGTAACCTTAACGTGTGCTACTCACTCACACTAATGTGTACCCCAAATCCTGCACAGGCAGCACTGCTGGAGTTGCCCCAGTCTGAGGCAGAATGTCTTCTGCCACTGGGTTCATTACTGAACGCTTCTCAGTCTTCATAGCGTCTTCCTGCAGAATGCAAAGAATTTCTGATCCATAACCAAAGCTCCTGAGAGCTTCTGAAATTAAAAATATTTTTAGACATTCTAAATGGATACTGTCTGAAACAGTTAAGTGATCAATTTTTAATAATATATAGTTTCTTTCACACACATCTATAATATATGCTTATCAGTAAGAATACATTTCTTACGAAGAAGCACAATTTTGTTCAGAGGAATGGAGAAAAATGTAGGTGTGCGTTTGACAATATAGAGATCTACTAGAAATAACTCTGTTAATAGGCATGGGAACACTAAAAACTGTGGTGTTTAGCGGCATCAATTTAAAAATAAACAAATAAATCAGACAAAATATGCCATTAATTAATCCTTAATGTTTTCTAAGTGGGGAAGAGCAGCTAGAATCTGATACAACCTTTATTTACCCCATCAAATGGCTAATCCTGGTATAACAGGCAAGGGCTACTTAAAAATAACGCAAAAGGACAATGGCAAAATAATTCAGTCTTCTCAACAACATATTGACTCCAATTTTAGCATCGTCTCAACAGAAAGCTTTAAAGCAATTTTGCTCATATTCACACGGCAGTTGTTTCTCAGGGTTCCTGCTCAGAAAGAGACAGTTGGAAATTTTATCCTCCTGGAGGGACTCACTCTGCTTACTTAATTCATAAATTGCCATTCTGCAAATCTGGAAAAACTAAGTTGTAAAATTCACTGGTTTTGTTTGTCAAAATCAGGGAAAATATTTAGCATTGCCTGAATTCCTGTGCTATCCCCACGGGCTTAATGTCTGCCTTTTGGGGAAGCCCTGCAATCCCTGTTTAGTGTGGTAATGCTCCTGTGCATCCTTCCAGGCACCACTCTACCCCCAGTGAATGGCCATATTCCTCTCCTTTTCTTCTTAAGCCACTGAAGGGCACTCCATCCCTTACCTCATTGCGATTTATTCTGAGGACATGTCTAGGACACAGAGAGAGCGCGATTCCCAAGGTGGGTGAGAGAACACTGCGTGAGAAGCACCTGAGCTAGCTGGCACACCTCAATGCTGCAGCGTGGCACCGTGCTGAGACATGAGCTCCAGTCCTGGAAGAAGTGCCATCATATCAGCATGGTGCTGCCCTCAGGCTAATTACCACCGCATCAATACGTTTTTGTCACTTCTGTTTTCAGAGCCAGTACATTCAATGCCAGCTCAAGGCTCCTTCTACCACAGGCCATGCACAGGGTTAATGTGTGCACCTACAGTACATAGGGACACCAGTCAGGGATGACACATGGAGAGGGTTGTTGAAGGTGCCAAGTGTAGCTTTTGAAATTTCATAGAATCATAGCGTGGTTTGGGTGGGGAGGGACCTTGAAGATCATTGAGTTCCAGCCCCCCTGCCATGGGCAGGGACACCTCCCACTAGCCCAGCTACCAAAATCGGCTCTCATTCTTTCCCAGCATATTCACATTTTCAGAAATGAAGTACAAGATATCGTTAGACATGCAGTTCCCTGTCATTAATGGGGTAAAATTATTTCCCCCCCCCCATATAACCTGCATTTTAAAGTTAAAAGAGACATTAAGTAAGATTGTAAATCTGGAAAGAGAACAGGCTTTAATTTAGCTACAAATGCACACTTAGCTGTTTTCTGGTATATAAGCTGTGATTTTTTTTTTTTTTTTTCTACAATAAACTGTAATACAGATGGGCCATTACATTGTTCTACCTGTATGGTATCTGCCTCATCTTAGCTTTGTATTCTTCTGTTTTCTCTGTGTTCTTTAGACTGTGAAAATATTTTAGACATACGTCCTGGCTAAGTGATATTTTTTAATGTGAAAGACTACGAATTTGAATTTATTTGCTTCTTACATTACATTATTTAGAGTGCTCACTTTTTTTTTTTTTTTAAAGTGGTATGACTTTATCAGGTGTATAGCACATACAGTCAGTTTCCTACACTGGTGTTAGCAAATAATTTTTAAGAAATTACACTTGGATTATGGAGTAAGTCTTTGCTGCAACAACAACAAAATCCAACCTAAAGGCCAGGGACTTCCAATCTTGAATAAATACTTTCCTGGCTCACTTTATTTTCAAAGAGAAAAGAAGACAGTGTATTGCAGAGTATTACTCAGAGTATTACTCAGAAATGGAGGATATGTCATGAAATAGTAAAAACTCTCCGGAAAGTTGTCCCGTGTCTATGGAATAAACAAAACTTCCATATGTAGGAAGTTGTGTGGATGCAAGAACTCTAAAACCAGACATTCAGTCACTTTGGTTATAGACCAGACCTAGAAAACATGATGCAGCCTCCTCAAAGGATCAGATTCTCAATTTACCTTCTAATATGTTTCCAAAATAAGTAATTATTATCATAGATCTTTCTTATGAGGCAGAAATATTGTACATACAAAACATTTTCCACTATCTTTATCCCACTCACTTCAGTAATATCAACTAAATAATCAGGGAAACAGGAGTGAAGTAAGAATTAGGATCAAACTTTGTCCTCTAATCATGGACAAAGTTTCTCACAATACTGAGGAGTTAATCCACTATCTAACAGAGCACAACTGATAGGTAGGACAGATTCTGTTGTCTTCAGCCAGAAAGATACATTCCCAAACAAGAGGGTGAAAAGGAAATTTTTTCAAAGCCAAAAATAGAAAAGGATGGAGTGCTGGTTGTGATAAAAAATGAAGGCTATTTTTCTCCACCTGGAAAAGATGAAGCAATCTTTCTCTTTTCAAACCAGCACGGCGAAAGTGATATATTTTACTTTTTTACTTCTTGCTTTGCCTTCTAAGCAGGAAATGCAGCTGTATAATTTTTAATTTTTTAAAAAGTCTTATGTACTGCATTCATCATAGCTCCAACTGAAACATTAGCAAAGTCCTATTAAATCTTTCCATCGGGAAATGATAATTACTAACTGGAACTTGAAGGCTTATCAATCATCTGCTTTGCTCCTGTTTTTGCTTTTCATTTGCGCTGGAAGAGTCACAATCCTTTTGGCTTGAAGCTGTCTTACTATTTTACTCTTCATGCTTTTTAAAATTAGTACCACCTGTTTACAGAGCTACATGGGCAGCCCCTCAGAGTACCAGGCTGCTTGCTTCTGAAGCATCTCTGAGCCGCCTCCCTAGCCAGCGTTCCCACCGTTGGCCCTCAGGTTAACAAAGAACACCCTTACTTAACGACGTATATCTGGATTTATTTCTTTTTTTGTCTCATCCCAGGGTTATAACATAATTTATCACGAAGGGATGAAGAATTTTGTTTGACATAACTGTAGCTCATCTGGAAGGTTGTAGGAAATCTAATGTGGCTGAAATCTATGATTTAATACAGCACGATGACAGCTAGTAAAAAGCAGCGGACGACAAAAACCTCACTGAGCATTACAGCTTCAGAACTGTTTTCACTGCAGATGCTGGATTAGTGAAAAGCTTCCTAGAAAATACTTAGTCACAGAAACAATCACTTGTGGTTACTTATTTTCTTTCCCATTGTGGTGCAGCAAGACACAGATTAAAAAGACAAACAAAGAAAAAGCACGCCCTTGGAGGGTTTGCCAGTATTTTGATTAGTGGCCAAAGTCACTGAACTGCACTTTGTCTTGTCTTTTATGTAAGAATAAGGATGAGTCACGCAAGACTAAAATAAACACCTTTTTAGAGGCAGTCTTGCTAATAATAGCTGCTACGTCTTTACAGAATCTTCCCTGCTTGGAACTATTCTGTTACTAAAAGAGTAGCATGGACCACAGTACAGTCACAGCTGAATTTACCTCAGCTGAATTTACCTTAGGGATTTGTTTTCATGTTGATATCAAAACTGACAGTTAACACTAGACAGTGGGGCACAGCAACTCTAGAAATGTGCTATCACGGAAACCTTTATGTATGCATTAATCCTGCATGACTGTGATAACAAGAGGAAGCTAGATTTCTGACTGCAATACTAACCTAGAAAAGAGGAATTGTACTGACTCCTTAAACATAAATCATGTCTGTGAACTGTTCTATACAAAGAGAGGATATTTTCAACATATGCATCCTACAATAAACACATGAATTCTATTTTGACACTTTGAGAAAGCTATTAAACCATTGCAGGTCTTTCATGTGCATTGCGTAAGAATGAGTATAACCATCTCCAACATCTTTTATACAGAAAATTCAAATATTAGATATATGTAGAGTGCAGAATACTACACATGATGTTAGAAAGGAGAAAACCTTTTATAGCACAGCAAAAGTCAATAAACAAATCGAAAGGAAAACTTCCCTGACTTACAACTAGACCCAGAAAACCTGTTTCTGCTTATCCCAACAGACAAGCTCTTCATGCTTGAATGTGCATCAGACAACCCTGTTGGATTTATGTTTCTCTGGATTTAAACAGATGGTTTTCAGATGCTGTCAAGCTCTCCATCCTCTCCCTAACAACAATCACCTCCTGTTCCTTTGTCTTAGGGGCTGACACAACAGCTAAACAATTGACTTGATATATTGGTGCTCATCCTCAAGACAGCCTTTCCATTATCCGATCAAGAATCAGTCACTTTTTCTGGGTTTCATCAGCCTTCTGTACAGGGAAGGCTTATCCTAGTTAGAACCTACCCCTGCATCAGAGTCATTTTATTTAAACATAGCCAGTATTACAAGATTTTTAAAACAGATTTTATAATTGCTCAGGGGAGGAAACATTTTGTAGAAAAACAAGAAAACGCCCTGCAGGTTCCACACAACCGACTTTCCATTACAAGCCTGAAACAGAACTGCCATCAGGTCACTGAATTTTGGCCTTCAAAACTGACAACCAAGACTGGCTGTAATTATCAAAACATTGCCAATAGCTTTCTCTAAGATCTGAAAACCCCACTTAGCTTTTAATTTCCTCTGTGAAGATGTTTTAATTATGTAGCCAAACTTGGAAAAGTGAAGCAACAACAGATTAATTCATGTCTCCCATAGCCCTACCGTATTATGAACATATGCCATTTGTGTTTTATCAGAGATAGCAAAATAGTTTAATATTGTTACTTGTGCACTTCTGAATTATTTCTGGCAAAGAGACGTATCGAGACTAGAAAATGAATTGTCCTGGCAGCAAGAGCAGTTTCTTCCTAGCCTCTAAAGAAATCAAACAATATAAAGTTATACATATATATGAAAACTTGGAATAATTTCCATCCACAGTCATTGTCTAGGAAGTCTAGGAAGCATCAGGCACACTACTTTCATACCACGTGCCTTGTACCAATGTAGTAAATCTCAGATTTCTGATTATGTAGGGAGACAGCACACACCTTTCCGCAGTGGAGGAACTGTGCATCCCACATACCTGCAAAGCTTGATACAAACCTTTACATCTATCTTTCTTTTGTTTCACAGAAATTTTAAGATTAAGCATGGCTGTCAAATTCTTTTTCCTAAATTCCTTTAAGAATTTTTTTCCTTATCACTGTCCCAATAATAAAAGAATCTGACGTTTTACAGTGGCCTTTGACGAAGGCACAGATCATCTACAATCGATTTTTAGCATCCATCTCTACATCTACAATTACATATTACAAGCCTTTGTAGCTGAAGAACTAACACAATATATGCCATCCATGAAAAAGTAAAAAAAAAAACACCCTGCCTGTTGAAGTATCTATTTGGAATTTTGTTAGTCTGTGGCTCTGAAAGACTAAAAATAGGTGAGAGAACACTCATTCCAGAAGTGGCATCTCTCACCTTCTGATGTATTGTCCCATGTACGTTATTTTCTGTGTGCCAATACTGGAATCAGCTTCCGAGAAGCCAGGATAATGAAGGATGCTGCTTGGACCAGGTACAGCCCGAGTATGCACTTGGGCAGCTCTCTGATGTGTCAGCTGTACCCTCACTGCTCTGGTGCCTCAACTATCTCTAACTTCATCTTCCCAGAGCCTCACCTGCGTGTTTGTATGCATATGAGCCTGAAGAGAATTCAAGACTATACTGGTCTAGTGACAAAAGGACAGGTTTCAGGGTTCAAATGAAAGAGGAAGGCAACAGCTTCCTACACAGCTGCAGCCAGCAAAGGCCATGGGGCCACTGCCGATGTCTGATCCTGCTGGGGATCTGGAAGGGTCTATTAGCATTTCATACCTACAGCCTTGCCTTGTACTTCTTATTCTGCGTCACATGTAATCATCTTATCACAACCTTTAGCTATTTCTGACCTAATTTTAATTTGTGATCTTCTCTGCCCTAATAATGTAAGTGATGATACTCCTTTGATCTGAAGCATCGAGATAACTTAATAAGTAACTAGGCGATAACGTCACGCCTATATTCCCTCTGCCTATGTCATTTCATGCATGTTTTTAGACCCTTGTAATCTGTCTTTTCTTCTAAATGTGGCCCCCACTTTGTTTGGGGAAAAAAAAAAAAAAAGTAATTTTCTGTAAAATGTTGAAAATTCTATAAAGTTATTTCTTCAGGGGTTTTCAGTCCCCCAGACTTTGAGGTGGAAGTGGCTAGAGAGGATATCAAAATTGTTATTGATTCTGAATTTGAAGAATCTGCATATTTTTGAAAATCTGGCCCTTAAAATAATATGTATTATCTGGCCTTCCTGTACATTGTGGGGATAAAACCCAAGTTATTTCTCAATACAGAAAAGGAATCAGGACAGCAGAAGTACAGCAATCTCTGCCTGAAGGAGTAATGAAAAGTTTTTAGGAACAAAACCTGCCCAGCATATTCACATCATTGCACCTTAATCAAAACTAGAATCTGCTACTCCAGTCAGAGCAACGAACGGCAGTATAGCGGTTTCTGTGCATTAACATAAGCAAATGTATAGAAATACAGATTCTCTCAAAGTGTAAGAGACTCATCTGATTTTGACTGCTATCGTGTTAAGAGGAAACATGACAAGAAAAGATGTCACTGGTTAAGTGTGGCTGTGAGCAAAGGCAGTTGCTGTAAGGAAGGGCGTGTGGGTGGAGATGCTGGAATCTCTTTGGGATCAACTGTTGCGCTGTCACATATAGAACTAGCACTGGTGAAGCAAGTCCACAAATTATAAAATAATATTTTTTTTTTTACCCTATTTCTTAGTGTTCCAGAGCACTGTTTCCCACTAGATAGCACGTTTGTTTCTATTAAACCACTTGTTAATAGGAAATTAATAACAACTGCCACAGCAAAGCAAGTAACATCCGTTTGCCCGTCTAAACTTTCACCACAAGGAACTGAAGATGTCGTTTACAACAGATTAAAAGAAGACTGAGTGAAGTCCCTGTGGTATTACTTAGGAAGTAATTGAAATAATTTCCAGCTTTGTTTCATCTTCTTTCAGATTACTGAATCGGCTCCGCAGATAATTCTCCATTTACCCAGTACAAGAATTTTGAGACAGACACAGAGGACTGACATTATAAAAAATGTGTCTTGGCCCACGATAGCTCTGATTTTTCAAAAGGCAGGAGCAAGTCCAGACTTTCATGGAAATCCATAAAATGTGCAGGTGAGAACTTTTCTGATGGGAGGAAAGTTAATCTATCTAAATGGCTAATTATAGGCACGTGCATTTACAAACGTGAGCTCAAAAATCTGCTAGCTAATTCAGTTTAGTGCTAAGTTCAATATTCAAAGGCAAAGTTGATTGGTATTTTTATTATTTAAATAAAGGAAGCGTACCAGTTACAATATACGCACAGATATACGTGTGTCCCTAAAGAACTATCTCAAAATGACCAAACTCTGAAGATTTGCTTTCTTCAAAATGCTGGGCAGCAGAGAGGAGGGAACGAGAGCTCAAGCAAGCCCCTTTTAGCAGATAATGAATTCTAAAAAATAAAAGCAACAAAGTAACCTAGTCTAGCCAGATTTATTTGGCCTAAAGTAACACGTTAATCATAGAATCACAGAATAATGGTGCATTTCTTAAACTCCTCTGGGGAAGGAATCAAAAATTGGAAGTTTCCCATGATCATGAATAAGGTTAGAGATATTCTGTTGAATAAATGGACAGAAATACAAGTAATAGCACGATTTGCACTAAAGGAGTCCTCCTGTACAAGTACCAAAGTGCGAATTTTAAGCTTACCGACTGCACCATAATTTCAGCATACACACCTGAATTATGATTCCTTTTGAAATAAGAAAACTCACATAGATATTGATTTTATTTCAAAGAATTGAAATCATTTGCCAAGACCTATTTAGAGAGCTGGAATAGTACTTTCCTTCATGACCTTTTTGAAATGAAAACTGCGCAGTGTATTAGGAACTGAAACTGCAAAAATGTGGCAGAAGCAAAGTCATCTTAAAATAGTGGTGTTTATTTCTTTATTATTTCTAGTATGTTTTAATGGTTAGCTGACTACATTCTTTAATATCCCAGTAAGACATTTAATACTGTGGCCCTCAATTATCATGGCAAAAATGGCATGGCATTTGGCTCCTACGTCAACAAGATGTTAGGTTGTCATTACAAGCTGATCAATCTCTTGTGAGCTAAAACTTGTTAACTTTCTTTAGCTAGTCCAAAATTAATGAATGAAGGTAAGGAATAGTCAATAATAGCTAAAAATAATCTAACAGTAGAAGCTTAGTCAAACAATGAGTTATTTAAGCCACAAACAATGACTTATAAGCCACTATCCATCATATTTGAGAAGTCGTGGCAGTCTAGTGAAGTTCCCACTGACTGGAAAAGGGGAAACATAACCCTCAGTTTTGAAAAAGGGAAACAAAGACTTAAGAAATAACTTCAGACTGATCAGTCTCACCTCTGTACCTGGCAAGATCATGGAGCAGATTCTCCTGGAAACTATGCTAAGGCACATGGAAAATAAGGAAGTGATGTGACAGCCAATATGGGTTCACTAAGGGCAAACCACGCCTGACAACCGGCTCTAGTGGAAGGTGTCCCTGTCCATGGCAGGGGGGTTGGAATGAGATGATCTTCAAGGTCCCTAACAATCCAAACCATTCTGTGATTCTACAATTTATTTTTGTCTTTATGTAAGTAAATGGAAAAACAATGAATAAAGCAAGAATTTTTATGGGTCAGGAGCTAAAACAGTACGGCTATAATTTGTCCACTACAAATAGCACTATGTTCATGTTCAGCATGGTATCTTGCAGACTGATTGTACTTCAGCAGAGGAAATAATCCAGCTGGTGTACTTTGATCGCGCATTTTAATTCTATGCCCTCTCTTCCTTAGGCAGAAAACATATGCTTTGCTTGCTCAAAAGTTCTTCAATATCTATGTACCCATATCGCTATCAAAAAAATACTAATGATATTCATACATAGATAATACACATTAGCAATCCAAGAGGATGGCAGCAATATTTGTTAATCTTTTGTCAATCCTCTTAGTAGTCAGGAAAAAGTTAAAACTTATACTGAAAAATAATGCTAATAGGGGAATGAAGCCTTAAGCAACCGCTTATTAGTTACTGCTATCAGCAAAACAATCCTCTGTAGAATCCTTTTTGGTTTTAACTTCGAGCACACATACCAAGTAACAAAACAGACAGGAAAATAGTTTGTTAGAACATGCTAAGGTTTCCTTTTGTAATGGTCAGAATCCGGGTCAGAAGAGAATGACACTGAAACTCCTCACCATCCAACATTTTCCAGGAAGATCTTTAATGCCAGACAGGCCAAAGCAGCCACATCCAGCAGGTGATTCCCTAAGCCACCATGACGCTCACCATCTCCAGTGAAGCTATGACCCACATCCACAAAGACATCTAAGGTTCCGTTCAAATGCACAAGTTGTTAATGGCACAAACCCCTGTACACCTATGCATAGGTTTTGAAATTGCTCCTCATGTATGTTGGTATGTTTGTTTGATAACACATACTTTAAAAAAGGCCATTATTCAAGAAGTATTATAGAAAGACTTCTGAGATAATAAAAGAAGTCCAAGGAGTCCCATTTGACATTGTTAGAGTTATGCTGTAAACACACTTTTCTAAAGAACTGCTGAAAGCAGCAGATTTGAGAAAAAAACAGAGGTCGCTCGGAACGAGGGAAAGGTCAGCATAAGAGACAGCATCCAAAAATACAGATGTTCACTAGAGAAAAATACAAAAAAGACCAATAAAACCTGAAGGTTGCTTGGAAAAAAAAGCAGAAAGTGTTCTGACAGATCTAGAAAACGTTTAAAGTGACACAGTGTTTCAGCTGTAGCCAGACGCTGAATGGCAGAACACCACGATGCTGCTACAGAGGTGTCAAACATTATTTTGGCCACAGAGATTTATTATGGGGATGGAAGACAAAGAAATAAGTAACTTCTGAAGAGAACATAAAGCAAGAAGTATTAATTCCAGAGATCAGTTAAGGACGACAAAATAAGAAAGTGAAATAAGTTTTTAAGCTTGTGAAAGACAAGATAAAGGAAAAAAGACTTCAGAACATTTGGAGGTGAAAAAGAAGGGGGTCGGTGGGATGGGAAACACATGTGAAAGAATTACCAGGACAAAAATACAGGGGACACAAAAAATTACTTAAAGAAGCTGGGCAAAAGACATATCAATTTGCAGCAGGAAGCCTATTTCATCTTCCCAAGTGAGGATTCGATCCAAATGACAAAGGCAAAAGTAAATACTATTCTGTAACTGCAGAATGTGAATTATTCTAGAGATGGTAATAAAGGAAAGAATAAACACCAGCTGAGAACACTGGCATAACAAAGACTGACTGAAACAGAGGGGATTCAAGCAGCAAGAATCTCTTTCCGTGTTTATATTGATTTTTTTCCCCTGAATGTTATTAAATTAATGCTGTTTTTCACAAGAAATTGACCTTTAGAATCCAAGTGAAAAATGTGAAAGAAGTCCATGTGAAATATTGGGAGGTACAGTATTAGTTTCTCAAACTCTGGTATATGAAACACATTTCAAACTGCATCCATTTATTAAATGGAATAAATTACTTTTTGTTTGACAGGAGATAGGTCAAGTTAAAATACCACTGAGATGCAAAATAATGATTTAGTAATATTTTTGCAGGAACTCAGCACTACCCTACAGAACCCACTCCAGAAGGCACTAAGTCACTCCTAACAGCAGCAGAATTTAGGTTACATCCACTTCAGATATATTTAAGGATGAGGAATTCTGGCCTATTGCTAACCTGCATTTTTATTCAATAAGCCATTAAGGTTAGGAACATATTTGTGGACAGCACTACTTAAGATTATGATGTTGAATGGAACAGAAAGATGCTGTGACGATAGGCAACATCAAATTTTGTCTTCAGAATTAACCAGCTCTGTTGTAGAAGCTGGACCTTACAATTAACCATGTGTCTATCTTTTACAGAAAAATATAATGAATACAAATTTCTACTGGTAAGACTACAGGTTAACTTGGGAAACAAGGGTTATGACATCAGATACGCTGCTAATCCCCGCATCGCCTATATACACCTTTTCCCTCAGTACAGCTACCTTGGTTGGTTGAAGTGATGACCTTTTCCCTTCCTCCTCTCCAAAAATGCAAAATTAGATAGAATGATCAAAGCCATTTTCTTTTTTTTGAGATGGGCAATCCATTTTAAGAACTAAATTTCTTAAATTTAGTCTCCTAAATTTCATGATTCTGCTATTCATAGTCTTATCAGTAGAGTTTTAGGAGAATTTATATTTAGAATTTGCTTTCATGCACAGGATCTGAAGGTGAGTTTCCCCTTTCAGATCAGCCCTTTCAATTGTGTCAATTTAATATTCCACACAAAGTGCTACAGATCACTCTCTTTAATTTCACAGATACTACACAGCACGTTATTGTATCTGCTCAGTAGAGCCCGTCAGCTGAGATCCACTTACACAGAGATCAGTGTGTTAACAAAAGGCCTGATGCACAAAACCAGTTTTCATCAGTAATATTATAAGTAGCTTTAATCATTCCTATCTGTGTCTATGAAGACTTCAATACATTTAAATTCTGCTAAATTTTTGTTCAAAGAAAACACAGAAGAACGTAAGTACATTTATATGGAGTCGTCTTGTCCACATGAGCTGAAAAGATATTGGGATAAAATACCTGGGGTCCTATTTTCCTTTCCAAATTACCTCTATAGACAAAGTAATTGATATTCCTGTTGCTGGTATCATGATCTACATAAAACAGGAATTTAAGTTTTTTACTTCGTGTTGACATTGCTATGTCTCATAACTGAAGATTCTGTAATCTACCAGACTATGTCAGATGCTTAAAAAACCATCTGATGTTTGGAACAAATGGAAAATATCCTGGTCTAATTTCCTGCAAAGCAATGAACTTTAGAGATGGAAACAGATCCTTACACCACACTGTGCTGCTCTCTAGCAACGGCATCGACATGTGAAACGTTGCTCCCTTGTTCGCAAAGCTGCTTATGTCCGTGGCTTGCTCTTGTTCCAAACTGTTTGGTTGTTAAGAGCAAATCACGGTGACTTCTTTAAATTAGCGATAAAAATGCCACAGGCGGCATTTTGGAACGTCAGTAAGCACTTAAAATAATCTGTTGTAATCGCAAAGCAGTTCAAATAAATTTCATTAGCTTTATTACTCCTGAAATCACTAAACTGTCTGAAGATCACTCCAAATATAATTTAAGAAACTAAGTGACAGCAATCGCTTCCTCACGGCAAAAGATGGCAGCTGCGTGTAGCCTTAATTATAATTAATTTCCAACGAAAAAAGGGAAATTCTTAAGCATAATGTAAATTTCAAAATATGAGTAGGTCTACTTAATTATTTGTAGCAAAATAGTTTTGTATATCACTAAAAAAACCCCATAGAGATACAAGCCATAAAAAACCCCTATAAAAATGAAGCTGTGAATTAGGCTGCTATAGAAATGGAGAAAACCCCACTACATGTCCCTGCCAGAGAGATGCTCTTAACAACAGGGAACACTTAGCCTTACCATTCCTATCACTACCAGAAAATAAACTTTCTTTTCTGGAAGTATTCAATAAAACTACTACTCCACCTCCATCACTTATTGATTAAAATCATTGTTGTGTTCTATTTATTTATACACCAGGATTTTTAAAAAGATTGTTTTTATGAAAATGTAGAATCCACTTAAGATAAACCCCAAGGTCACTTGTTTATGCGTAGCTGTTGGGAGTCTGCTTAAAAACCTGATGAGAGCAGCAAGCTAGTCTGGGAGCAGCAGTTTTCCCCACGTGGCTTGTGTCTGCCAGTGCGGAGAAGTGCTCTAGAGCTCCTGATTCCCTCACCAACGCGTCTAGGAGGACACTAATCACTGCGTGATCTGCTTCTATTGTACGGCGCTCTCCACGGCTGTCATTTCTAAATCTTGATGCTGTTACACATATTTGATATCATTTTATGATTTCCAAACAAGCTTGATTGCTAATATCTTAATTAGGATGTCTAGATGCAGACGTGATAGCAACACCTGCACCAGCACGGACTCCGAGAAGAGGGTTTTACGCAGGGTGCCATGGCGGGACTGCATCCACTCTACAGCCTTGCTAATTTTTTCCAGCACAAGTATTGCTACATCATACTCCAATTACTTTTCTGACTGCAGAATAGGCATATCCCGGGATTACTCATCTGTTGCAGTACTTTTGTCTGAACAAAGTCAGAGGAGCCAATCAAGCACCTCCCGTTATCAGCGGCTCAATTAGGAGTAAGTTCGGAGAGGCAGTTAATGACTGTGATTAAACTCATTAGATTGCACCTCCTGTTTACACGCTCAAAATATATTTCAGGTACATTAAATCTAACCCTCCAGCACCCATACTAGGACACTGGCATTAGATTTTTATAGATATTTCAAGAGTCAAAGAAAAACTAGTACCAAATAGGTTTCTATTTTTGTGCACTACTGCTGATGTTTTAAAATATAAAAAGTGCAGTTAAGGCAAGTATCTTAAACGCCACGGAGACGACTTCATTGAAATACGTCTGAATTTTTAAATAAGTATATAAAGTCAGCATTGCAAACCAAAGTTGGAATTTCAAGTTAAAGTTAATCTTTGACATCCAACTCTATAAAGAGCATGGAGTACACTAATATAGAGGTTTCTGAAATGCCCTAAACCAATGTGGGTGAATCATTAAAAGCTCTTGATTTTCTTCTCCCTATTGTACATCTCAACCAACCTTCTCCAAAAATGAACCGTGAGTCCTCAAACCCAGGTAGTCACCATTTGGAAAAAAAAAATATGTGACAACTTCACAATTCTAACGACTTTTCATGATTCTGACAACTTTTTATAGCATTGTAATTTCACTTAAAATCTTCTCACAATTTTGTTCAACAAAATCTGATGCAAAACCACATGAAAATAACAAACCTGTTCATTTACAGCTATAGCAAAGATGAACAATTGAATGTTGATCAAGAGTAAGAAAATATTTTATGTTCTGTTTCATCTCTTTTGCTGCTTTCAATTTCTCCACCTCAGCCTTACATCTCTATGACAATCATTATACAAACTACACCATTCTGCAGCCCACACAGCCAGTTAACAATTTATCCTTGTTGTCTCAATCATATCCCCTTATGAAACCGGCAATCATTCGTGCTTTGAGATTCTGATAAGCCAATATGAATAATTAATTTAATCCCTTGAGTCTCAACACTAGTTTCCACTGTCCCTTTAATTACTTGGACAAACAGGTTGGGGTCTTCATTTCTGCGCCTATTAAGCCACAAATCTTCTAATGCAATCACAGAAACAGTCTTAATGACCTTGATCTCCCCATAAAAATGTACGTTAGCAGTGAATCATGTCACAGTCTTCCACACAGTACATTGCATTGATGAAATTTCAAACATGTGTCAGCTACTTCACTTGCATCTCTTCAATCTACAACAAAGCTGACTACACACTTGTACAATTAGCCCAGCTAAAAACCTCTGCTGTTCTTCTTGTTCAGTCTGTATTACTCTTACAGTAGGGAAATTTCTCTTTCCCCACTAGAAAAAATCCCCTGCAGTAGATGCAAAACTTCAACCACTAGAAAAATCAATCCAGCTTTTGCACAAATTCAGTTTGCTTTGGTTTTTTGGTTTTTTTTTTCTATTGTTCCATTCAATGAAAATATTTGTTACTCGGATTCCTCTCAAATCCCAACATGTCGTCTGTCACTAAATATGTTGTCTGGCTTTCACGCTGACACGAGGATTTCTTTTAAGCTCCAGACCACATGATGTATCAAATGGCTCACCTTCACAAAAAGATAAAATACCCTGTGGCTAGCTGAGTCAAGATCTCCAAACAGAGCACAAATGAAAACCAGCATTTGTATCACCACTGTTCATTTAAGAAATAATGTGATCCATCCCTAGAAAAAGAAGCTTAAAACTGAATTTCAGTATAAACAAACCACCTTTGATAGTCTCATTAGTTGATCATGCCTACATGGAAAATATACTGCGCTATAAATAGCACAGTCTGATTAATTCCAACTCTTCTCATGAAATTACTATTTAATCTGAAAATTCACTAAAATCCACAATGACTTCAAAAGAGTTACTTCTATCTCAAAGACAGAATCAATGTATGAGCTGTCTTTCTATTATTTACAGAAAAAAACAAACCATTCTATTAGATCATTTATCAGCTTTAACTGATATAAAGCATGATGAATCCTTAAAGATCTTGAAAAGATTTAAAATAATTGCAGTTTTCTATTCCATTATGCCTTCCAAGCTCCCCAAAACTGCAGATATGATGCTTTCTCACATCTTATTGCCAAAGCTTAACCCCAGGTTAAGTGGATGCACCTTTCTCTAACAGATATGTGGGCTCAACACTGAAAATAGTATAACTTTGGTCCTAAAGCTTGTATTTAATATGATTTATAAACTTTGTTCATATTATCCAGCAAATTATGGTCTTCCAGAAGGTAATTTATATGTTTTAAAAACCTTATTTTGTGCTTATTTTTGCACTAAAACCAGAACATATGTCTGACATTGTTATATGATATACATCAACAGCTAATTAAATCAGCCACATTGATTTCAGTGTTTAACACAGCTGGTAGCCTCAACAAATCTTTCCCAGCTCATATTCCAGAAAGTGTCTTGTAACAGAATAGCCTCCAGAGGAGGAGGTTGATTTAATGGTTTGGGCAAAAGCTGTAGCTGCAGCCGATGTGCGGCAGAGCTGGTAGCAGCAGGACTCACCCTCCTGGTGGCACTTCCAGCAATCTAAGGACGCAGCAGAGCACGTGCCGTGCCCACAGCAAGGTGCACCGGAGAGCATCCCCGCAGCTTCGTGGACAAAGCGCTGCTTCACAGAATTTGGTCCTTAGTTTCTCCATACACAGTTCCCCTATTAACGGTGGTATTCCCCCTCAACGCTGTATTTGCATCAGATTAAATCCATTATAAGAGAGTCAGTCTGATAACACCATTTTGAGGGCATTCAGGACATACTTTCATGTATAGGATAATCAGACAGAAAAAATAAAAGAATTATTAACAAAACAAAAAACCTCTCTGTTATTGTATTTCTTGATCAGAGAGGAATAGCACATAACTACTTCATAAACTTAATGGAAATGACATTAACGAAGAGCCAGTGGAACATTCCCCTTTTCCTACGCACACCGTGGCCGGCTAGCCAGGTGCCCCAGCTCGCTGGATGGCTTGACCAAAGAAAAAAGTGAGTCTAAAAGCCGAACTGGCAGAAGAGAGAAATCAAAAACTCATTTTCTTGTCATCAATATAAGTAACTGAACCACATTTACTCTTCACATGTGAACTTTTCATCACAATTAGTTTTAGGAATTTAAAGGAGCACATCAGCATTAATTACATAAAACAAATAACAAATCGGGCTCCCTCAAGTCTCTGAAAGACACGGCTAATGTATGCATAGAGAAATCTCAGTTCCTTCCATGTAATCTAATGTTCTGATTTTCTGATAATAACTATGGATTTGTGACAAACGAGGAGAATAAAGGGGTCACTGTATTATAAACAAGCTGTTAATTTACTTTATCTAAATACGACCATATAAATACGTGAGAAAAAGTGAAAAATCTAATGTATGAAATGGAAAAATTAATGAACACGTGAATTCATTTTGTCTATCACACACTGACTTCAGTGAAGCTGGGATCCTACTGTTCCATTTTCAGCGACATGTGTTACCCATGGATTTATTTAGGTAAAGAACCACTAAAAGTGATGAACTAAGCTCAGCTGCTACGGAGAGAGGCAGTTTCCCTTGTCACTTATTAACATCTACTCACTGATAGGAATGTAAAATTTTAAAAAAGTGACTGATTTTTAACAAAAATTTCCTCTATGCCTGTAATCAACTCTGTGCAATTAGGATACATTCACTGAAAGAATCACGGAAGAAGCAAGAAGGAATTTGGATGGCAACTTCTTCAAAGGCATCACTGATTGCAATATCTGTCCTCCTGGGACAAAAGCAGTGCTTTTAAAAAGAAAGGTGGGCAGTGAAAAAAGGGTTAGCATTTACACACATGGGCACACGGTGCTTGTGAAGCAGTAAAAAGCAGCCCATAGACTTATCCCCCGTGCTGTAACAACCAGAAGAGAAATAAAGTCAAGAAAAAAATCATTTGTACAGAAAGCAGTCTAATAAGAAGCCACATTTGATTCAGTTGGAAGTAGACACTAGGTATTTTTGAAGTAAAGCACCATATATACTAAAAGGAGCTACTATAGACTTAAAGATTTGGCCTGAAATGTTTTCTTTTCCTGAACTTTCTTCTAAGAGTTTCTAAATAATCTATAAAAATACTTCTAATACAGCTAAATAAGTAAGTTAGCATTGAATGATCCAAAATACTTTTTGTGTGCACGCCAACATGCAATAAAAAAGTCTAAACCATCACGAACACCTTTTCTCTCTTTTGCTAGGTTGGTACTTCACCCACCATGGTTTATCACAGATTCTCACAGCACAGAAGCGCAAAAATAAACTGCACAGATGACCTTACAGTATCTATAGGCAGAGCCAGTAATAGCTGTTGGAGATGGTAGGGGACCCGTGAAGAGCCTCACTGTTAGATCTGACTAGAAACACCTGATTATACCGCATTGGAAAAACAAAATTTGACCCAATTTGTCAATTTTGATTTGACAATACTGTCTTATTTTGCTTTCTTTTCATAATATATAATATAATCATAATATATAATGTAATCACTTGATGATCATTTTTGCCCAAGGAAGAACAAAACCCCAACCAACCAACCAAAACCAGTCTCACTTTCAGAAAATTGCAGTCAAAGACCACTTGCTGCTGCTGAGATCTTATAAGGACTTCTTGGTTAGTTTGTCTTAATTTATTCTCTGAGGAACCTATTAAGGAACAGGAATTATGAAACACTGAAGACAACTATCAAAAGGGAGTTGGAAAACCTGATAGAGTATTCTTCTTAACAATAAGAAGCTTAAGAAAAATAAGGAACTTGGCTGTCCAAGGAAATAACATTCAATAAAATAGTTATTTTTTTTTTTTTAGCAAACAGAATCTTAATGTTTTAATGGATCTGTCCACTAAAGTTCTTCTACCACTGTTTTACCAACATGTCTGTGTGAGAAGCAAAATATTCTGTGGCTGGAGGAGGAATTGCTCTCTCCTTCGCACTCACTATGCGTCAGCCCCAACAAGGATGTAACGCAAGGATGCCAAGTGGTCGCTGCCAAGTTGAGGCTCTATCTTTCCCCCAAAGTGAAATCTTTGGATCTCTATCATCAAATCAACCACCAGTTTTTATTAAATTTGTAGGAATGATGATCTTATGACTAATGGCTTCAAGCTAATGACTAGATCTCATGACTAATGATTAGATCTAATGACTTCTGGCTCTGTGAAATTTGCATGAAAATAACCACTGTGTTGAAAAATATGGGAGGAGGTTGGGTAGTGATAAATGACTGAACAGGCAGACATGGAGATGGCAAAGTTTGTTCCTTAGGAAGCCAGTCTAAAAATAATCTAAAAAAAAAAATAATCTAAGTGCTCAATCAATTTATTTTAAATTTCTTTGACAACCGTTTCTCTTCAGAAGAGGAGTCAATTCCACAATCAAAGTGTTATAGCAAACAAGATTCCATTTAAAGCAGTTTCATAGCAGCAGGAGTTAAGCCACCCTAGTATTTATGAATCTTTCCACCCTTCCTGGCTGTAGGAAACATATTATACTGCCTATTCTAAATCTTTTCTCCAGTGAAGTAGACATAGGTGGAAACAGAAAATTTGTATCTTCTTGAAGAAAAAGTTAAACTGTACTTTGAAGAGCAGGTGAAGATTATCTGAAGTTTGAAGGAGAGAGGTTCTTCAGTGGAAAAACACATTCGGGATGCTGGGCACAGGATTTGCAAGGAAGAAAAGACTGTGCAAGTACACAGCTGGTGCAGGACTAACACTCCCAGCTTCCCGGCTCTGGTTGCCAAAGCCTCTCCAGTTATCAAAAGCAAATCAGCAGCTATCAAAGCAAACCAGGCCTGGGCACCCTGAGCAGCATTGAGCTGCTACAGGAAGGCAGCAATCACTCTTTTCTCAAACTTCCTAGTAGCAGCAGCCACCATATTATAGTACTAGGTGTGGAAAATAAATCTTCTGCAACAAGAAAAGTGGTTATCAACCAACCCTGCCAGCATCCCCTCCCCATCAACACAAAAACATGGAATGCAGCTAGCTAGTAAAATCTCTCCAGTGTTTACAGACAGCTAAAACAGATTATTCTTTTACATTTATGTGAAAACAAAAAAAATAGAACATCAATTTAATGGGAAGATTATGATAAAATATTCCCCACTTATCAGCAAACTCTGGCTATACATCTTCTTAAATAAGCATAAGTAGAGTAATTATATTTTACGCCTCATATTGCATTTTATTTATTCAGCTTCTCTGAGTCTCTACAACATAAAATTCAACTCAAATTTGATCTGAACTAAGTCAGTTCCAACCTAGATGCTCAAATAAAAGCAAAACACAGTAGCAAAAGTGTATAGATTAAAAAGTCCTCAATAAGCATCTTTAGTTAGATAGAATGAAAGCAGATTGTGTTTTTTGCAGGAAGAATTTTCACTAGAGACCAGCCAAACTTTAAACGGAAGGCACAGCAAGACACTTTCTGCAAAGACACCTGAAAGTTGGGATCTATTTCTCCTAGCTGGCAGCTGATTTGTTAACCAAACGTACTCCTGCAATGTGACGTTGTTTTCCTAGACCTCTAAAGACACAGGTACGTGTGACAAATGCAACAAAACCTTCACAAAGAAAACTCTCTTCAATGCACACGTTTTACCGCTGTTTCTGAATCTGCACAATATGCTCCATAGTCTTGCCCAGCATTTATTAACACAACAGGAGAGGCCTCAGGGACAGAGGAACTGGGGAAGCAAGTGAATGGAGGAAAACTGGGAAAAAGAATGCATATGTGGGGGAGGACTCACATGAAACATGCGGAGGAGCTAATGACATTGTTAACACCAAATTAAATGGAGTTTTAATGAGCATTTCCCCCATAGGAGATAAGGCAGTAAAAGCGTTACTTGCTGGAATTAGTAACTAGATGAAGATTTGGTTAGACTTTTCTGAATCTCTGAAAAGCTACTTGTCTAAATGGATTTTTTTTTTTTAACAACATGCCATGATATAAATACACAATATTCTGCAATTTGCTAGATTTTGCCATCACTCAGAAACACAACTTCTCTGAACCTCTCCCATAGGATAAGATGTGATGTGTCTGGTAAAACAAAAAACTGGGACCTATCAGTAAATACCAGAAATTAGTTTGAAAGTTGTTTTCGGATTATGCAGTTGAAGTATTAATTATTTTTTTATTATTATTACTTTTAAAACCCACCCTTCCTTTCTCAAAAAGTAAACACCACTGAGCCGGGAATTCTGAACACCAAAGAATGCTTAGTCAGCTATTTGACCCACAAATTAAAAGGAGAGTCACCAAATTAAAGAAACATCTCCCCAGAACTAGGTGATAAAATCCACATTCATTCAGATCGGTTGGGTGAAGGAAGGAAGGAGGAAATTGCTACTGAATGTTTCTGTTCAAAGTTACGTAGACCACGTCCTGTTGCATGGTGAGTAACTACGTGATGATAACTTTCTCAATCAAAACACTAAAGAAATGCTCATTAAAACTGAATCCTCAAATTAAGTCAAGGCCTGGAGTAATTTTAGCTGGGGAGAATTCAAGTGATCCTGTGAGGGACACTTTTTGTTGCTGTTCTAATACATGGGTATATGTGTGGGTAAAATGTGGATGAGCAGTTATAAAACACACCCAAAGTATGAAGGGTCTCTAGCACAAACAACTGAAGAAATCAAGTCACATCCAGGAAGTTTACAGAAGGATGCCTGATACGCTTCCAGGTGTGCACCGTCCTTCCCAGCCTGCAGACCCATGCTGGAAAATGGAAAATACCTGGGAGTATGGGAGAGGGAGAGAACGTGTCTGGAGGCACCCTTGCTCCTGGCCCTCTGAAGACTTCAGCATATGACTCTTACAGATGGAAAGCGTCACTCTAAAGCCAAACAGACCTTGTGAGACTTTCAGATTACCTGTGACTGAGAAAGAAAATTTTAAGATGGTCTATTCTTAGCAAGGAAAAGGTATTTAAGTAGTGTTTTGAAACCAGAAATTCAAAAGGTACCCAGAGAATAGTGGCCAAAAATAGCACATCTGTAAATGGTGTTAAGCACTTGGCTCAACTCTGTGTAGACCTTCCATTAACTGTTTCTGCAAAACCGAATTTACACTTCAAAGCATTATATTTTCTGGTTGCCATTTTAGCACAGTTAAATTTTCTAATATTAATGGTCACAAATTAAATCTAGTTCAGTTCAAAATCTGGTTACGTATTTAATTCCATTAACTTCCTGGTGCAGCAAATTTATCCAGGCAATTATGCACTCTGTACATTTGTAACTAACTGTATTATTTATTAAAAAATGTTGTTTTATAGAAAAGTCATGTCTTTGTTTCATAAAAATCAAGTTTCATATTTTTCCCTGGGGCCTTTCCCATTTAACTCTTTGCTATTCATAAGAAACCAAGAAGTATAAAGTATGATGGAGCCAATCTGCATGTAGTTCTTAGACTTGTCATTCAGCTTCTTTCATTTCTATTTTGGCTGTGCTGATGAATTAAGTTAAATTTTCTGGGTAAAGATGGATGTTATACAACATGAAATTGCTGAAATATGCAGCTGAATAGAAGCCAAATCATGCTTTAACTATATTCTATTGTAAATAGAATTATTCTTATGACTTATTAATGCATATTCAGTGCAGAAATCTTTAGATGCTTAAGAAACATTCTACAACCAAACACAATTTTAAATAATGCTTTTATTTAAATGCAAAGCAAAAATAAATAGGTTAAAACTTCTTCACAGTGAGGGTGACAGAGCACTGGAACAGGCTGCCCAGAGAGGGTGTGGAGTCTCCTTCTCTGGAGACATTCAAAGCCCGCCTGGATGCGTTCCTGTGTGATCTGATCTAGGTGTTCCTGCTCCGGCAGGGGGATTGGACTAGATGATCTTTCGAGGTCCCTTCCAATCTCTAACATTCTGTGATTCTGTGATTCTGTGATATGTAGTACAGCAGCCATGGCATAGTAATAATGGTCCCTTGTTGTATTTATCTAATTCTCATATATCTAGTCACCATGGAAAAAACCCCACATGACTATTCTTTTTTTGAATATTAAAGATACATAATTAATCTACAAATCTACTAAAAGTACCGTGATTTAAAACCAACAAGCTCAAGGCACTAGATAAGTCAAACTAAATATTGTCAGCAAACTTTGTCCCCTGGATTAGCAGGTAACAGATACTGCTTTGAAAGCAAACGCAGAATCTGAGCCTGGAACTTCCATCCTATCTCGGCCGTATCATGACTTTCAAAACATAGCTGTTGTATTCTCAACACTCTTTTGTTTGGAATAATGAGACTGCATTGAGAAAACATGCTAAAGAATAAAAATTCACAAATACAGAAAAGGATCAGAGTGATGTCTACAAGCTCACTATCACCTACCTTTTGGAGTCAGATAAGTTGTATCCCATATTTAATAAAAATACAAACAGCTATCCCTGGATTTAACACTGCTGTTACACGACTTGCACAGTTTTTCAATCTCTGAAAAATTAGTTTAAAGCATGTCTAAATCATAACACCAGACAATTAACATAAAATGTTACAAGAGAAACGGGCGGTATCAATGTGGTAGAGAAAGGTTACATTTCTTCAGATAGGAATGAAGAAGTTGCACATACCTCTCCAAAGGTACATTTCTTTTTGTTATTATAAGTGAGTAAATGAATCAACATGTAAAGCAGCACAAGGACAGGACAGATGCAGTAAAACATAGCATAGAGATTGCAGCTGCTGATGATCCAAGAAACAGCTTGCTGGTGTGTTTTAGCTAAAATTCTGACATTTCTTTCAATTTGGAAATGATCTTGGCTCCAAGCACTCAGGAATTGCATCTGGATACAGACAGTGCTCACGCTAACTTCATCCTGTCAACACAACCGCTTGTCTGTGCTGGTGAAACAACCATCCGCAAAATGGATCTTTAAAATGCAGCCCTGAAATGATCTGGTTTAAAAATTATCTGTTTTGAGGCAGAGTATCAAAAACTGCAGCCATAAGTTTTACTACAATTGCTAGGCTTAAACCCATAGCAACAACAAATGAAAGGCTCTATAGTCTCAGCCTTCCCTCTGCAACCTTATCACAGATACGGCAGTTCTACACCTGGAAGTCTTATTCTTTATGAGATTTGATAACTACACAGAAACACTCTGCTAGCATAGCCTTACTGCAATCCAGTCTGATAATCTCAGTTGATGGGGCGCTTGGCCAATACATCACAGAGGGACAATAATGTGAAAGAGAGAATACCTTTAAGGTGTAAAGTGCGGATGATAACAGAGTGCTTACATCTCCTCTTCTCTATCTGCCTCTCGCTCAGACTTTAGCAAAAATAAAAATTAATGCAAATTTCCATAAACCTGAAACTATGTTAAAAAGGGGACTCTGCGTTCAATATTTTGCCCATAGCAAGCAGCATATACTTTTGATTCTCCTCACGTAATATGTGAATCACAAACACACTTCTAAAAGGAAGAGAAAGGAAAGGTTAGTTATGAAGGAAAAAACGGAACATAGAAGAGATTATTTGTCATTTAACAGCATGCAATGAACAGCACAATTGCTGTTTCAGCATCCCTTTACTTTCAAATAAAGAGAATTAATAGTACATTACTCTCTTCTTCCCTCAGAAATGCCTCTTTGAAGTTCTGCTATATTATTTCCAGCATGTTAACACATCAACGCACTCTAAGAGCCTGATCTTCAAATCCTTCCTCAAGGCTTTCAGTTCAATTTCATGCCTAGTGTTTCACATATCATTAGGTATAGTTTCACCCTTTCCTGGAGCAAGAGAGTACAACTGGATACCTCCTTGACATACACACCCTCGAAAAACCATTGGAAATTATTCTGTAATTCTTTCTTACCTTTTGGGTTAGAGACTGTCACTGTGGAATTAGTAATATTTACTCAACGCTTAGTTAAGGTGATTAAATCATTTACTACCAGAAGTAGGTTTAATTTTGTGTCTATTAGTTACAGGTAAAAAGAGAGATGAGTTACAGTGTGCCCTGTCAGGGGTGTTGCATCCCTTAAGGCATTTTTCTTTCATTCAGAAGGATATTTCTTAGCTGGCATTGTGATACTGTGCAGGAAAGGACTATTAACTCAAAACATAACTCATAAGCAATACGTTGGTCAAAAGATATACCTGTTGAATGACTTAAAATTATTCTGAAAATAACCCCATACCTAAGTATTTAGGCAGATAAATATCACATATGACATTTATCTATCTTTACCAAATTGTTTAAGTGACCAAGCACTACAAACGACTCCTGGCCTTTAAATCCCAACAACATTTAAGAACACTTCTTTATATGTTTATCCGAGCCAACTTAATACTGGGCTGAGCCCTACTCAGTACACAGCAAAAAATTCCAAGGCAATTTCCATGATTTTTAATTTCGTGATATGCCAAGCACCCAGCTGCACTTGTACAACTCCCAATGTAGAGAAGGCAATGACACTGGCTGTACAAAGATTGCTGCAACTTCACCACACAAGCCAGAACATCTGCCTTGACATTCAAATGTGCATCCCCTCTCAGAAATGAAGCAATTCCTTCTAATTCTTCTTTTTCAATAATACACTTGCATCTGCATAATGCAGTTATATGATAGATTATTTAATTTTTTTGACAGCGTTAGTAAGCATACAGGGTACTTTGGGCTCAGTGTTTCCTCTTAACATGCTTACTAATTGCAGAGGAAGAAAAGGTTCTGTAATTAACCTGCTGGGAAATATCAGAAATCTTTAAAATTCCCACTCTACATGCAAATACCTGCCATCCTTCCGTTTTGCTACAGGCTATTCAGGCTGCTGTCAAGCTTAACAGACTGCACAAGTCCTACAAGAGTCAACTGCCACAAAACTCAGCAGATCACTTGAAGCAGTAAGGAGGTGAACACACAAAAAAAAAAAAAAAGTTTTTGTCTTTTATAGAGATATCCTGATTCAATCATCTGGTAAAATTCATAACAACAAGATCTGGGTTTTTAAGCAGATTTTCAACATGTCTTGATAGCCAGGTCTATAATCTCATGAATAAGAAATCTTATTATATTTAAATATCTTTAAATTAGAAATGCAAGCAAGAATTTCCTTGAGGCTACAGCAGCCACATACAGCAACCCAACAAAAACATCTGAAAGGAGACACAGTGCTAAACTCACAGCCAAAACACACAAATGGCAAAGCAAAAACATTCCCATCAGAAAGCTTACTGGCAACTAGGATTTAATTTGGGATATTTAGCTAGTTTTTTATAAGCCTAGATTTCATTTTGTCACAGGATTTTCAAAATTGAAAATGGCGAAGAGAACATTTAACATACTCCAGCTGAACTAATTCTTAAGAATACTGTTGTTGATTTAACAGTGTATTGGACTACTGCCAAGACCAGAAGCTATATTCAATTAGCTTATGAACATATGTCTTAACGTGTTTAGAAGAACCAGGGTGCAATTAAATTCAGTAAGATTATTTAGCAGATGGAATCAAATTAATGTGTTCCTGTATCTCATGTTCATATAATTGTGTTTATTTTATTTTTGCTTACAAAAAACCTAAACCAGCTACAAATCTAAAACCAACTTCTTGTCGTTGTTGAGATGCGAAGATGAGTATCAAAAGTTGTCTTGAACTCAAGGAACAAGTTTCTGTGATCTGTATTTCCCCAATTACTATCATACTGGTATTAAAATCTCGACAGTGTAGAACATTTCTAGCTGGGAGAGCAAGAAGTTAATTGTGCTGCGATAGTATTCACATATCTATTGAAATGTGTAAAAATGACTAATAAGCATGTGCACCTATTAAAATCTAGCACCACATACTAGGAGCAATTTTGAAGTGTTTGTGGCCATCCTAAGCATAGAGTCCACTTCAGTTCACCTGTGACACGAAAGCTGATTAAAATAAGCATGAACCTGTAAACCCATCACATCCTAGGAAAGGAAAGCTGCAAAGAAAAACTCCAGCATGTATCTACTCTAATTCTGGAGTATGTGAGGAGAATGAAACGTAGATAGCTCAAACTCCCCGACAGTTTATTCAGATTTCCAAAGCCCTTCTGACAAGCTCCATGCAAAAGACTCTGAAAGCACGAGGTAAAGCCATGAGTAGAAGCTGGTTAAGAAGCTGACAAAGGCGAAGGAATGACTCATGCCTTTTAGTGCCTTGAAAGAAAGTGTGATGATGTCCCAGACTTCCACAACGGGAATGAAAAAGAGGCTGAGCAGAAAAAGGCAAACCACCATAGCAGACAACTGTTCTTAGTCAGAGTTTGAGCTCGCTGAAATTTCAAACTGAAGCTAGCAGGTGAAAGTAAATGGGAAGTCTAATACCAGAGAAAATTTAATCTGTGGGAACAGAGGACATTCAGCACCGACAACAAGAGACCTTATTGCACAGGTACTTCTGTTCACATTTTCCACGACATGATAACTGAACTTCCTTGTAAATGAGACAGAAGTACACTCAAACATCCTCAGGTCTATTGCTGATAGCTGAATAGATTGTAACAGAAACAAAATATGTCTGACTGTGCAGAGGCCCCTGCTGTCATCAGGATGGACCGAAAAGTTCTTTTGAGAGTGCCAGCAGTGCTCTGAGAACTTGTGGCATCAGTGCTGCTTAAATCGAAAGTATGTGTTAAGGAAAAAAGAAATTGAAATAGTTCTTTTATGAGACAGACCGAGGCAAATCATATGCCTTTTCACAGAATTCAAACTGAGAAAAAGAGCACCTTAGGTAGGGCAGATGCCAAGCTGTTCTTATAGGAAATTTCTGCATCCCAATTTCAACCGAGTGTCTCTCACACAGCGCTGCTCAGAACTGCATTTACCTTCCCATGGCACGCAATTTCTGCAGCTGCAGTCATCCTTCACAGACCAGTATCTCTGGCTCTTGTGCCTCCTCATCACACCCAGTTTACAGTTCTTAGCACTGGTGCACAACTTTGACTGTTGCTCTCTTACATTTTCATATCCATGGATTCAGTTGACAACTTCCTTGTACCTGCCCTGTGTGATGAGTTTGCTTGCCTGAGCAAGCCCTCTCAGTTTCACATTAGCCAAAATTTAATGAGCAAACATCTAAGATATCTTCTAATCACTGAACAAAATAATTTATAATCTCTGTCCATCCTGAAAACTGGATTTTCTTCACAGCTTCTTGTAGTTGACTCCTTAGCCATCTTCCTACCTAACTTTTCCCTCCTTCAGTAATAATTTCCTACGGATTGCTAAAGTAAATGTTTTGTTTAAAACCAAATAGATGGACTCTCCTGCATTACTCTTGTTTAAGAAACCAGCTAATCTCTCTCTCATTAATCTTCACAAACGAGCTTAAAAAAACCACACTGTCATTTACACCACTTCCCATTTATTTCCCATTTACTTTAGGGTATAGGGAGTCACCTACTTAGTCTTTTAAAAATTCAGGTTTAAAACTTCACACATAACTGCCCATCAGGAAATCTGTTGGCCTACAGTCATCTCACTTTTTATCTTTTTGAATACAGATATTACATTCGTTATTCACGTTTCATACTGGACTATACTTGGACTCCGAGAAATCCAAGCAACATAAATACCTTTTACCAGCCCTGTAGTTGCTTGTCAGGCTCATTTTCAGTAGGTACCTAACCACCCACATGCGCAACATGAACCTTACTGGAAGCTGACGCAAAAAGCACTTATTTTTGTTTCCAGACCTAAAGAAGAGGTAATACTACATGGTGAGAGAGGTGAACATGCTATATGTGTCGCAAATATTAATAACAATTTTTTAATTTGTTTAAATATGCCTTACAAAACGCAGATCATGGCAGTTTCCGACCATTCTGCATTCTTTTTCTTTCTAATTTTCCTTACTTTTCAATCTTCTTTCAAATCTCTGTAGATTCTTTGCTCCCTCTTGTATCCTCCTCAAAGAGCTTATTCGTGCAAGTTAAAGCTGCAGGCTTTTCTACAAGCCTTTGACACAAGCCTGTCTCCTCTGTGTTCAAAGCTCTCCAGACCAGTTAACTTTACTGTTTAATTTTCTTATTTTTTCAAAGCTTGTCTTTCCAAAATCCCAGTGTTTAAACCATATTAGAATTGTTTGGGTTTTGCGTTTGTTTGTTTGTTTGTTTGTTTTCTTTTTGAACTTGCTTGTATCTGCTTGTATCTGCTGTTTCTCCAATGCTCTGCATGGTGTCCCATATCAGATGTCCCCCCAATCCCTCCATTACAATACAGAATGTATAAAAAAAATTGCACTTTATCTAAATGTATTTGCTGTCTACTAAAATATTTACTGCTACATCCTTTTCATGACATGCACAAAAATCTAGTTTTACTGCATTCTCATGCAGCTGATTTCAATGTCTCTCTTACACTTGTAAGCTTCTTCCAGCCTTCTTCTCTAACCTTCTAATTTTGCTCTGCAATGTTTAGTCTCGATGCAACAGTCTTGCATCCAGGTGATGTTCAGTCCAGTCCAAAAAGCTGCCAAGCTCAAGAAAATCAAACGTCCCAAGCCTCTCCTGGTAACATCATTCCCTTAAAACTATTTTCAAAAACATTTCATGATTCTGAATTATTTCTCTAGAGGAATCCCACCAAAGTTCACCTAAGCTGCAATGACTTAGACCATTTTTCACACCCTGGCGTGTCCCTTTCAGCAAGAACCCAGCTGTACCGTTTGTTCCAGCAGTAATAACAATAAATTGCCTCTTTTCTATTCCTCAAACACAAGTTTGTATTGCTTCCTTTCGCTGTCAACATTGTTATCTAGATTTTCCCCTAACAGAGCCCCCACTGATAAAGATCTCCTATAGGTGGTGTGTTTCAGACAGCTAATGGTCTGCAAAGTCATCCTCACATTTCACCTCTCAAAACGTTTCTGACTCTGATTCTGGACACATATAATGACTTATTTTCTTCTAATATCTGTGGACTGGTCCTTTCTTCCACACAGCAGGTGCTTCTGGCTTTTCCCTCTCATTTTCTCTAAGAGCAGAACTATCGCACAGCTCTGCTTCTCTTCCTTTGCCTTATTTCCACAGGTCACGCAGGACAGGGGGAGAAAATAGGATGGACAGGGAGATCAGATATCAATTACCATCACAGGAAAAACAGACTCATCTTGGAGAAATTAATAAAACAAAAACAAAGTAGGATGGTGAGAAAAAAAGACAAAACCAAACACACCTTCTCCTTGCCTCTCCTTCCTTCCCAGGCTCAGCTTCAGTCCCTCACTCCCGACTCCTCCAGCTCCCCACCTGAGGGGGACAGGAAATGGCGGCTGCAGTTCTTTCCTAACAGTTCACCTCCGCCGCTCCTTCCTCATCACATTTCTTCCCTGCTCCAGCCTGCACCTCTCTCACAGTCCTTCAAGGCCTCTCCATGGCCCACAGTCCCTCAGGAAAATCTGCTCCAGCCTGGGTCCACCACAGCTGCAGTTACTGACAGAAAACCTGCTCCTGCACAGGCCCTTCTCCTCAGGTGGCAGCTCCAGCCAGGGGCCTGCTCCGGTCTGGGGTCCCCATGGGCCACAGCTTCCTTCAGGGCACATCCACCTGC